>NC_092259.1:2110634-2160634 GCF_036320965.1 Panulirus ornatus | reverse complement strand
TCCACATCCCTTAGACTTTCCAGCATAATCCAGATCTCCAAGACTTTAATAATATCCAGATCTCAAAGAAGGTCTCTGAAGACTTTCCAATACCATCCAAATCTCCACGACTTTTCAATACGAAACAGATCACACTAAACACTTCCTCCTTCTCCATCGGGAAGAATAACAATAAGAAATTTTTCAATAAAGCATCTTCGAGATTTTATGAGCCTCTTGAACCCTTAAAGCTTCGTCCAATAAATCCAAGAATCGTGGATATCACAGAGAGGGAGAGAGGGACTCCTCCCCCTTTTTTTTCCCCCCCTTTCTATATTCTTCCGTCTGTCTCGCTATATTCTAATTCCTGTCGCTGACACCATAAGCAGAGAGAGAGAGAGAGAGGGGGAGCCCCATCGCGCCTCCTTGATGGATGCCTCGCTCCAGCCTTGATATGATCGGCACGAGACGCTGTTCCAGGAGGTAATCTACGAAGATGGGATTTTCCAGGACAGCAGAGAACGTCGCTGATGGGATACTTTTCAAGATACATGTTGCCACCTCCTCTACCCTCCTGTATCTCCAAGGTTGACATAGGAGGAGGTATGGAACTCCTGGAACCTGGCGTTCCAGATACACTCTCCAGGCCTTTCCCGAGACGAAAGGACATTAAGAAGGGTCGATACCAATGTCTGTTATGTGTGTTATATGAGCAAATTAGCATCCAAGAACGTCACTAGAGACTTCGAGGAATAATTGTTATTCGAAGGATTTCCAGATTCCCCTTCCAGATTCCATTCCTCTTAGTCGTCTTTTACGACACGTAGGAGATCCGTGGAAAGTATTCCTTCACCCATATTTCCATATGTATAAATCCTTTTGTTCTTTCTTGTTCGTCGTCTCCTATTAGGGTCGGTAACAGACGAAGAAAGGCTTCATTCGCTCATATCCATTCTCGAGCCGTCATTGTGCGATGCACCGAAACCACAGCTCCCCATACCATGACTAGGACGGTTGGTGTCTTTAAGTTCACTGCGGTACAAAGATGCCCACTGCTCGCCTCGTTACGTCTGGACTTCCTCCCCTTATCCTATTAACTGTTGTGTCCTTCAGCACATACAAGACTACAGAGTCAGCTACGTCTCATTTGCCCAGTCAGAGATATGTGATAATATGCAGCAATGAATCACGAGAAAACCGAAATATCTTTGAGAAAATTGACCATAAGTCTCATCCTGATTCATTATATTCATGGGTTTAATTACCTGGTGACTTAATAATGTCACTGGACGGCAAAATGTCTTCTGTCAACGTAGCTGAATTCAAAATCATCTTGGTTGTTTCCAGTTTTATATTTCCAGCTTGTCTTAAATTCAGTCAATGCAGCAGCTGGTTCACCAACAGTTTACCAATCACAGTCCTCTGTTGACGGAATCATTCAATCACATTAGTTTAAAGAAGCTTACGCTAAAATCTACTACAACCTTGATCTTTGTACTGAGAAACATCACTGGAAGTTTCCAATGCTTTTCTTCAAGAATCTTTGAATTGGGAACCCGCTCCTGTTGCAAAGGTAGTTGCTCGGAGATGGAATCCTCCTACGCTTGAACTGTGTATATACGAAAGCCAGCCAAGGTATTCACGATGCAAGGCCCGACATGGGAAGGCACTATTTTTACGTCCGGAGGGCAAGGAGTCGGCGAAGAATGTCTTCGACAGTTTTACACGCAAACTTAGCCTGTAGCTTGGACAGCTTGTGGGAAGGTGTTCAGATGTGCCTGAGGTGATGGTCCGACTGACTGGGACTGTTTGGACTCGATACTAAGAGTCCAACTACCAGGGTTGTTAAAGCCGTCAATGACTAGTTATGACCCTCCACTTGAGAATCTTGAACGCCATCTTCAGGTGTTGGGGATAATTCACATGCATTTCTCCCACACACACACACACACACACACACACATATGTATGTATATAGCCTTTGCCTACCTTGATATGTACTAAGACGCAGAACTTAAGTTCTGATGTGTTTTAGAACACCGCAAGCTCAGCAGCCAGACTGCAGCGACTGGCGAGAAAAAGCGAGAAAGGTTTGGCCTTCAGCTTGATCAAAGCTTTTGATTTCTAAAAGGAAGTTAAACTCTTAGGCATGATGGTAGGTCTACGACCCTAGACTATAACGGTACGACCCTTGGGCACGACGGTAGATCTACGACCCTAGACTATGACGGTACGACCCTAATGCACGGCGACACGACCTTGGAACACGACAGTAGATGAGCACGACACTTTAACAAAATGATGCGACCCTTTATTACGACGGTTCGAACGCAGAACACGACGGTGCGAACCCTGAACACGACGGTACGAACCCTGAACACGACGGTACGAACCCTGAGCACGACGGTACGAACCCTGAGCACGACGGTACGAACCCTGAACACGACGGTACGAACCCTGAACACGACGGTACGAACCCTGAGCACGACGGTACGAACCCTGAGCACGACGGTACGAACCCTGAACACGACGGTACGAACCCTGAGCACGACGGTACGAACCCTGAGCACGACGGTACGAACCCTGAACACGACGGTACGAACCCTGAACACGACGGTACGAACCCTGAACACGACGGTACGAACCCTGAACACGACGGTACGAACCCTGAGCACGACGGTACGAACCCTGAACACGACGGTACGAACCCTGAACACGACGGTACGAACCCTGAACACGACGGTACGAACCCTGAGCACGACGGTACGAACCCTGAACACGACGGTACGAACCCTGAACACGACGGTACGAACCCTGAACACGACGGTACGAACCCTGAGCACGACGGTACGAACCCTGAACACGACGGTACGAACCCTGAGCACGACGGTACGAACCCTGAACACGACGGTACGAACCCTGAGCACGACGGTACGAACCCTGAACACGACGGTACGAACCCTGAACACGACGGTACGAACCCTGAACACGACGGTACGAACCCTGAGCACGACGATACGAACCCTGAGTTCAACTATACACCTTTGATTACGATGATGCAAACACTGGTCTCGAAGGGACATTCCACATACAAACTTTAATTCAATCCAATCCTCACTAAGAAAGAAAGACAGGGTTCGACGCTGAGTGTCATCCACCACATATCTAGCCCCTGTCATTCCCTGTGAGGGTAGAGGAGAGCCTTTTGAACGAGAAGAAGCAAACTCGTCTGCCTTTCTCTGGCCTAAGTCTACATGAAAGGACTTTGGACTCCTCATAATGTCCATTTTCTTCAACTGCTGAGACGATTTGGGAATTACAGAAACAACGCAGGAGAAGGTTATGTTACGTTCTTCGTCTTTGCTTATCTGCCACGGTTAGAGGGCACTATATTGATTACAACCTTGTCATACATGATCACCATATAGGCTATCAAAAAACGGTGGAGACTGACTGATAATCATTTCATCATTGGAGGTGGTGGGGGGTTGAATGGTCATGTATTCCCCCAAATTTTTCGAACTCTTTGAAGAGCAAAAATGAATTGGTACAAACTGGAGAGAATTGTTTTTTTCTCTTTTTAATCGAGGTTTCACCCTGACCGATGGAGAGAGAGAGAGAGAGAGAGAGAGAGAGAGAGAGAGAGAGAGAGAGAGAGAGAGAGAGAATCAAACTTCGTCATGTGGAAAACATTGGTTCTGCTGCCGTGTCTGTGGCATTTGGGGAGAAGTGCAAGGTCGAAGTGTAAACCAGTTAGAGCACGCACGAGAAAGTTAGCTGGGCTGGGCTGGGTTGGGCTGTGTGAGGCACTGGACTTTTTTGGGCTTGCTGAAGCTTTCGACCAGGGGTAAGGTCTGGTAAATGGTGCTTCAGTGAGAGTATAGGATGAACCGCATCTCTCTCTCTCTCTCTCTCTCTCTCTCTCTCTCTCTCTCTCTCTCTCTCTCTCTCTCTCTCAGCCAGACCTTGGACGATTCAAAACTAGCTTAATGAACCTTGCAAAGGACAGGTATACACATCCCTTTTTACAACCAGCAGTTTTATGGCATGAATGAATAGCTATTTTCTACCCTCCCTCCTTTTCCTCCTTCCCCTTCGCTACTAATTAGCAGTAAATAGCTAGACAACTGACGAGAAAAAGACGTTGCTACTATCAAGTCAACTGCCACAAAGACCAGAGAATCGAGTCTCTCACTTGGGGTACAACACTGAGATGCGACGAAGAATACACCGGGGAGGTGCTCAAAAGGAATTGAAGACAGTCCACACATACACACACACACACACACACACACACACACACACACACACACACAGTGGATTTACAATGGTCTGAGAAAATGGCTGCGTCTGGAAGATAAAAACCCAAGACAGTCTCAGGGAGGAGACACTGATATTTTTCCAAATGCTGCAGACATCATGTACAGACCATTCGTTGTCTTCGTGCGAGATTCGTGAGTGTGTGTGTGTGTGTGTGTGTGTGTGTGTGTGTGTGTGTGTGTGTGTGTGTGTGTGTGTGTGTGTGTTGTGGAGGAGGGGCGGGGGCAGAAGAGGAAAAAATATATATAGAGTAGATACATTCATTCCCCAACGTTTTCCAGGAATAATAGATGAAACAAAAAAAAAAAAAATAAAGGATGTCGGGAGTTAAATGCATAAAGGTGTGAACATCTCGATGAAAAACGAGAATGGTTGGGGGAAAAAGAGATTGATACCGTTGGCAGATCCCAGCAAGTGGTCAGAAAAATGGAAAAATATGCGAATGGGAATTGTATGTTTCCTTCTTTCATACTATTCGCCATTTCCCGCGTTAGCAAGGTAGCGTTAAGAACAGAGAACTGGGCCTTTGAGGGAATATCCTCACCTGGCCCCCTTCTCTGTTCCTTCTTTTGGAAAAACAAAAAAAAAACGAGAGGGGAGGATTTCCAGCCACCTGCTCCCTTCCCTTTTAGTCGCCTTCAACGACACGCAGGGAATACGTGGGAAGTATTCTTCATCCCCTATCCCCATGGATAATATATATATATATATATATATATATATATATACATATATATATATATATATATATATATATATATATATATATATATACATATATATATCCCCAACTCACAACACAGCTAAGGCAGTGGTAGGAAAAAAGCTAAACATGTCCTTCATCAGGAGATAAGATATACAACAGCAGACGGACCAGTGTTCAGGGAGGGAACACCTGGAACGGGACAAGACCAGCCTCAAGACCCCATCAAGACCCCAATCATGAACAACACATCACACGCCTGGACGCAGATGAGAACGCCCTGACATTCCTACGAAGTCATATGCCCCACGACGTGCTGACGCTGAAGGTGTAGCGACCGAGGCTTGGCTATGCAGAGGGTCTGCCTGACGGAGATAGCGAGAGGAAAAGGACTACGTCTCCAAGCCATAAGATAATAAAAAAAAAAGGGGGGGGGGAAAAGAAGAGAAAATATGTGTGTCATATACATATATATATGTAGCGGTTGGGTGTCCTATGTTAGGGGGAAAAAATGGAAAAATAATTCGACTATAAAGTATTCAGAGTGAGAGAGGGGGGGAAAAAACGTGTAAAGGTGCTACACTGAAATGCCAGGCCATACATAACACCAGAACAATATGAAAAAGAATACGTATTCTGCACACGGGCTTCGTGCGAGGGAGGGATGGATGGATGGAGGGAGGGAGGGAGGGAGAGAGGGAGGGCCCTTGTGTACCCAGAGACAAAATGATGCTCTCAAAGGTAACGCTAAGGACAACAGCAGGTTCGAACCACACTATGGGATATAATTACAAGAACACGATTACTTCCTGATGGAGAAATGAAGGAAGATCAAATAATCTATGTTTGGAATAGTGTAGAATTGGATAACTTTAATACCGTGAGGTGAAAGATGAAGAAATGATAAGGCTTTTACACTGTCGTTGGGTATAACCATTCACGAGGACGAGAGAGGGAGACGCGCGTTGGATGGAAAGAATTGGAACGATGTGATATACGGGGAGCGACGCGCTATTAATGGACTCAACCAAGGCTAGTGAACAGTTCTCGTAAATACCTTCCCTTTACACACGTACAGATAAAAGAACAAAAAAGGGGAGGAGAATTACCTAAAACGAACTATGAAGATTACTTTGCCTTCGCTTCTTGCAGTTTACAAAGATCCCTTCTTCATAATTAAGATCTGAGAACGAACACAATTCTAAGGGCGTCCTGGTCAGCGTGGGTGGGTCTCGCGAGGTGGGAATGTCCTCACGAGAAGAGAGGGGAACACACGAGACCACAGCCACCTCAACGGAAGAGAAGAACGCAGGAGTCTCGAGAGACGCCAAGTGCAGACATCCCCCCCAAACAGACGAAGATCCAAGTAACGCAGCAGAAAAGGGGATTTGCTCTCTGTACCCACCTCCTCTCTCTCTCTCTCTCTCTCTCTCTCTCTCTCTCTCTCTCTCTCTCTCTCTCTCTCTCTCTCAGGTGGTGGCAGGAGGTCAACCACTGACCTGGGTTTTGGGAGTAGTAGTGGCGCTGGAGCAGTGAGCTGGCATTACAACCACTGCTGTCAGGTTCCCTTCCCTGGCTCAGGCCGATGTGTTTTCTTTCCGCTAGACATATAAATGGGTTGCTGGTCATTCATTCCACGAACACTCACTCGCACTCTGTCCATTTCACACTTGATACTCGACAATGGAAAGTGTTTTACACGACTCTATATGTATAAATGTTCCATAAATATATATACATTTATACATATATCCATTACATATATACATTTATACATATATTCATTACGTATATACATTATACATATATTCATTACATATATACAGTCATACATATATTCATTACATATATACATTCATACATATATTCATTACATATATACATTTATACATATCTTCATTACATATATACATTTATACATATAATCATCACATATATACATTCATACATATATGCATTACATATATACATTTATACATATATTCATTACGTATATACATTCATACATATATTCATTACATATATACATTTATACATATATTCATTACATATATACATTTATACATATAATCATCACATATATACATTCATACATATATGCATTACATATATACATTTATACATATATTCATTACGTATATACATTCATACATATATTCATTACATATATACATTTATACATTCTTCAAAGCAAACACCTGATCCACACATCCTCTACCACTTCTGAAACCGCACTGCTCTTCCCCAATCTGATGCTCTGTACATGTATGTGTATGTGAGAAATACTTAGAAAAGCAAATGGATTTGTATGTAGCATTTATGGATCTGGAGAAGGCATATGATAGAGTTGATAGAGATGCTCTGTGGAAGGTATTAAGAATATATGGTGTGGGAGGCAAGTTGTTAGAAGCAGTGAAAAGTTTTTATCGAGGATGTAAGGCATGTGTACGTGTAGGAAGAGAGGAAAGTGATTGGTTCTCAGTGAATGTAGGTTTGCGGCAGGGGTGTGTGATGTCTCCATGGTTGTTTAATTTGTTTATGGATGGGGTTGTAAAGGAGGTAAATGCAAGAGTCCTGGAAAGAGGGGCAAGTATGAAGTCTGTTGGGGATGAGAGAGCTTGGGAAGTGAGTCAATTGTTGTTCGCTGATGATACAGCGCTGGTGGCTGATTCATGTGAGAAACTGCAGAAGCTGGTGACTGAGTTTGGTAAAGTGTGTGGAAGAAGAAAGTTGAGAGTAAATGTGAATAAGAGCAAGGTTATTAGGTACAGTAGGGGTGAGGGTCAAGTCAATTGGGAGGTGAGTTTGAATGGAGAAAAACTGGAGGAAGTGAAGTGTTTTAGATATCTGGGAGTGGATCTGTCAGCGGATGGAACCATGGTAGCGGAAGTGGATCATAGGGTGGGGGAGGGGGCGAAAATTTTGGGAGCCTTGAAAAATGTGTGGAAGTCGAGAACATTATCTCGGAAAGCAAAAATGGGTATGTTTGAGGGAATAGTGGTTCCAACAATGCTGTATGGTTGCGAGGCGTGGGCTATGGATAGAGATGTGCGCAGGAGGATGGATGTGCTGGAAATGAGATGTTTGAGGACAATGTGTGGTGTGAGGTGGTTTGATCGAGTAAGTAACGTAAGGGTAAGAGAGATGTGTGGAAATAAAAAGAGCGTGGTTGAGAGAGCAGAAGAGGGTGTTTTGAAATGGTTTGGGCACATGGAGAGAATGAGTGAGGAGAGATTGACCAAGAGGATATATGTGTCGGAGGTGGAGGGAACGAGGAGAAGAGGGAGACCAAATTGGAGGTGGAAAGATGGAGTGAAAAAGATTTTGTGTGATCGGGGCCTGAACATGCAGGAGGGTGAAAGGAGGGCAAGAAATAGAGTGAATTGGAGTCATGTGGTATACAGGGGTTGACGTGCTGTCAGTGGATTGAAGCAAGGCATGTGAAGCGTCTGGGGCAAACCATGGAAAGCTGTGTAGGTATGTATATTTGCGTGTGGGGACGTGTGTATGTACATGTGTATGGGGGGGGGGGGGTTGGGCCATTTCTTTCGTCTGTTTCCTTGCGCTACCTCGCAAACGCGGGAGACAGCGACAAAGTATAAAAAAAAAAAAAAAAAAAAAAAAAAAATATACATTTATACATATATTCATTATATATATACATTTATACATATATTCATTACATATATACATTTATACATATATTCATTACGTATATACATTATACATATATTCATTCATCGACTTGACTATAGATGCCCTTAGAACCCCTTTACCTAGAGCTGTTGCGTTACTTCGACGAGACCTTTGGGGTGTGGAGGTCATCTTCGAAGTGACTGTACTCCCGTTGGTCAACGGACGATGACCCAGCTTAGGCGAAGGTCGCATTATACTCGTGGTGTAACCGCAAATAGGAGAAGTCTAGTAAAACCTTGGCGCTACCTCGATGACGCGGGAAACAGCGATTATATATCATGATGATATATATATATATATATATATATATATATATATATATATATATATATATATATATATATATAAATCAAGCACGTAATATACACATGATATCTGATGTAAATTTAAACACTGACCACTAGACCCCCTGGGATTCGAACCCTGGACCATCTACGTAGCCATTTGTCTTGTTCTAATGTCCGTCTCGGCCGCTTCTTGTGGAGGGGCAGGCCATTACCATGAGCAGAGAGGAGGCAGCAGTTTGGCCTCACCACGTCTCAAGGACGCTGGACCAAACCACCCATCTCCTTCACAGCCTCCCGACTCCCTCCCTCCCTCCTTCAGACTCTCGTCCACTTTAAGAGCACTTTAGAACGGGCGGGCGGGCGTGTGGGTGGGTGGGTGTGTGGGCGGGTGTTGGTGTGTGTGTGTGTGAAGGGGGAGGCGATGGAGAGATGCACTTTAGAACGGGCGGGCGTGCGTGTGGGTGGGTATGTGGGCGGGCGGGTAGTTGTGTGTGTGTGTGTGTGTGTGTGTGTGTGTGTGTGTGTGTGTGTGTGAAAGAGAGGCGATGGAGAGATGCACTTCAAAACGGGCGGGCGTGTGTGGGTGTGGGTGTGTGTGGGCGGGCGGGTGGTGTGTGTGTGTGTGTGTGTGTGTGTGTGTGAAGGGGAGGCGATGGAGAGATGCACTTCAAAACGGGCGGGCGTGTGTGGGTGTGGGTGGCGATGAGTGTGTGTGTGTGTGAGGGAGGAGGCGATGGAGAGATGCACTTCAGAACGGGCGGGCGTGTGTGGGTGTGGGTGGCGATGAGTGTGTGTGTGTGTGAGGGAGGAGGCGATGGAGAGATGCACTTCAAAACGGGCGGGCGTGTGTGGGTGTGGGTGTGTGTGGGCGGGCGGGTGGTGTGTGTGTGTGTGTGTGTGTGTGTGTGTGAAGGGGAGGCGATGGAGAGATGCACTTCAAAACGGGCGGGCGTGTGTGGGTGTGGGTGGCGATGAGTGTGTGTGTGTGTGAGGGAGGCGATGGAGAGATGCACTTCAGAACGGGCGGGCGTGTGTGGGTGTGGGTGGCGATGAGTGTGTGTGTGTGTGTGTGTGAGGGAGGAGGCGATGGAGAGATGCACCTCACACTTTACAAGTTAAGTGCGTGTGGCGCGAGAGCGCTTCAGGTGAACGTTCAGTGCCTCTTGAAGGGGAAGAGAGTGTAGTATTGATCTGTCCACAGGGGGTTCCTCCTCCTCCACTGTGACACCAAAGAGAGGAGATTCGAATCTTGAATCATGAATGTAATGTTACGGTGCCCTACCACTGGGCCACGGCAGGAAGGTACGGCGTGGCTCCGACACCAAGCTGCCTCCCTCGCAAACTCGTTCACTTGACTTACACGTCCTCACTGTAGCTGATATGCGAAGGGCAAAGGGCAGTTAACCCTGAAACAGGGTGTCCAGCTCGAGGGAAATGTAAAATAAACAATGAAGTCATGATCATAATGATCATAATAATGATTAAAAATGATAATACAGTAAAATAATGTTATGATCATAATGATCATAATAATGATAAGAAATGATAATACAGTAAAATGAAGTCATGATCATAATGATCATTATATATTTTTTTTATTATACTTTGTCGCTGTCTCCCGCGTTTGCGAGGTAGCGCAAGGAAACAGACGAAAGAAATGGCCCCCCCCCCCATACACATGTATATACATACGTCCACACACGCAAATATACATACCTACACAGCTTTCCATGGTTTACCCCAGACGCTTCACATGCCTTGCTTCAATCCACTGACAGCACGTCAACCCCGGTATACCACATCGCTCCAATTCACTCTATTCCTTGCCCTCCTTTCACCCTCCTGCATGTTCAGGCCCCGATCACACAAAATCTTTTTCACTCCATCTTTCCACCTCCAATTTGGTCTCCCTCTTCTCCTTGTTCCCTCCACCTCCGACACATATATCCTCTTGGTCAATCTTTCCTCACTCATCCTCTCCATGTGCCCAAACCACTTCAAAACACCCTCTTCTGCTCTCTCAACCACGCTCTTTTTATTTCCACACATCTCTCTTACCCTTACGTTACTCACTCGATCAAACCACCTCACACCACACATTGTCCTCAAACATCTCATTTCCAGCACATCCATCCTCCTGCGTACAACTCTATCCATAGCCCACGCCTCGCAACCATACAACATTGTTGGAACCACTATTCCTTCAAACATACCCATTTTTGCTTTCCGAGATAATGTTATCGACTTCCACACATTCTTCAAGGCCCCCAGGATTTTCGCCCCCTCCCCCACCCTATGATCCACTTCCGCTTCCATGGTTCCATCCGCTGCCAGATCCACTCCCAGATATCTAAAACACTTCACTTCCTCCAGTTTTTCTCCATTCAAACTCACCTCCCAATTGACTTGACCCTCAACCCTACTGTACCTAATAACCTTGCTCTTATTCACATTTACTCTTAACTTTCTTCTTCCACACACTTTTCCAAACTCGGTCACCAGCTTCTGCAGTTTCTCACATGAATCAGCCACCAGCGCTGTATCATCAGCGAACAACAACTGACTCACTTCCCAAGCTCTCTCATCCCCAACAGACTTCATACTTGCCCCTCTTTCCAAAACTCTTGCATTTACCTCCCTAACAACCCCATCCATAAACAAATTAAACAACCATGGAGACATCACACACCCCTGCCGCAAACCTACATTCACTGAGAACCAATCACTTTCCTCTCTTCCTACACGTACACATGCCTTACATCCTCGATAAAAACTTTTCACTGCTTCTAACAACTTTCCTCCCACACCATATATTCTTAATACCTTCCACAGAGCATCTCTATCAACTCTATCATATGCCTTCTCCAGATCCATAAATGCTACATACAAATCCATTTGCTTTTCTAAGTATTTCTCACATACATTCTTCAAAGCAAACACCTGATCCACACATCCTCTACCACTTCTGAAACCACACTGCTCTTCCCCAATCTGATGCTCTGTACATGCCTTCACCCTCTCAATCAATACCCTCCCATATAATTTACCAGGAATACTCAACAAACTTATACCTCTGTAATTTGAGCACTCACTCTTATCCCCTTTGCCTTTGTACAATGGCACTATGCACGCATTCCAACCAGTCAACAATACAATCACCCCCTTTTTTAATAAATTCCACTGCAATACCATCCAAACCTGCTGCCTTGCCGGCTTTCATCTTCCGCAAAGCTTTCACTACCTCTTCTCTGTTTACCAAATCATTTTCCCTAACCCTCTCACTTTGCACACCACCTCGACCAAAACACCCTATATCTGCCACTCTATCATCAAACACACACACACACACATATATAATATATATATATATATATATATATATATATATATATATATATATATATATATATAATATATATATATATATATATATATATATATATATATATATATACATACATATATATATTCTATTATTATTTTTTATTATACTTTGTCGCTGTCTCCCGCGTTTGCGAGGTAGCGCAAGGAAACAGACGAAAGAAATGGCCCACCCCCCCCCCCATACACATGTGTGTCTGTGTTTGTGTGTGTGTGAGAGAGAAAGATATAGAGTAAGAATATGAAAGAAGAAAATGAGAGAAATGGATAGAAGAATCTCTGAAAGACGAGGAAAGAAATGAAGTGTGTGTGTGTGTGTGTGTGTGTGTGTGTGTGTGTGTGTGTGTGTGTGTGTGTGTGTGTGTGTGTGTGTGTGTGTGTACTACACAGAAGTCATGTCTGTAACCTCGTAGTCAGGTGTAACGAGACAGCAATAACACGGAGGATGTGTGAGATGGGTCCTGGCCATCACTTCAACACTCCTTCGTCAGGAGGGGAGTACGTCCCTGGGAGGCGGGGCTGGTGTCTACAACCTACTCACACGGAGGGTGTGTGTGTGTGTGTGTGTGTATGATGGGTCGAGACATGTATACATACATAGCGACACCCGCTTGCCAGACATACCTGGCGATTCCATAATGAAAACTGGGCGAAGAATTCGTGCCTTGGTGGACGAAAGTTTGAAGTGTGTGTGTGTGTGAGAGAGAGAGAGAGAGAGAGAGAGAGAGAGAGAGAGAGAGAGAGAGAGAGAGAGAGAGAGAGAGAGAGAGAGAAGACATAGATAGATAGAGAGAGAGAGAGAAGACATAGATAGATAGAGAGAGAGAAAGAGAGAGAAGACATAGAGAGAGAGAGAGAGAGAGAGAGAGAGAGAGAGAGAGAGAGAGAGAGAGGCGGAATGTCGGCAGCCCACCGAGTTTAAATAACTGCGAGGTGCCTGAATTTAAATGTCTTGCGTTGCGTTTAAATCACAGCAAAAAAAAAGGGGGGGAGGGGGGGGAGAGGCCGAGTTTGAATGGCTGTTTCGTGCCGGGTTTAACGAAATACGAGGCGCAGCGTTTAAATGACTACGGGTACCGGGTTTAGACGTTTAAATGCCTACGGGTACCGGGTTTAGACGTTTAAAAGCCTACGGGTACCGGGTTTAAACGTTTAAATACCTACGGGTACCGAGTTTAGGCGTTTAAATATCTACGGGTACGGGTTTAGACGTTTAAATACCTACGGGTACCGGGTTTAGACGTTTAAATATCTACGGGTACCGAGTTCAAACGTTTAATTATCTACGGGTACCGGGCTTAGACGTTTAAATATCTACGGGTACCGGGTTTAGACGTTTAAAAGCCTACGGGTACCGGGTTTAGACGTTTAAATATCTACGGGTACCGAGTTCAAACGTTTAATTACCTACGGGTACCGGGCTTAGACGTTTAAAAGCCTACGGGTACCGGGTTTAGACGTTTAAATATCTACGGGTACCGAGTTCAAACGTTTAAGTACCTACGGGTACCGGGTTTAAACGTCTAAATACCTACCTAGTTATCTATCTATGTACCTTCTAATTCTATATCTTTTTATCTATCTATCTGCTTATTTCTTTATCTTACTATCTACCTTCTGATTTCTATATCTATCTATCTATCTATCTACTTATTCTTTTACCTATCTAGCTATCCACCTTCTTATTTCTTTATCTGTCTATCTATCTATCTATCTACTTATTCCTTTATCTATCTATCTACCTTCTTATTTCTATATCTATATGTCTGTCTATCTATCTATCTATCCAACTACCTTCTCATTTCTCTAACAATCTATCTACCTTCTTATTCATCCATCCATATATCTATCTACCCTCTCATTCCTCCACCTTTATATCTATCTACCCTTCTAATTTCTATATCTAATCTACCTTCTCATCACGTCTATATATGTCTATCTACTTATCTATCTGAAGAAGTGGGAGCCCTCAGCCCCAGCCTCGCGGGCTGGCGAAGGCCAAGGGCGCCCCAGGTCCCTTCGGGCTGGCGAAGGCCAAGGGCGCTCCAGGTCCCTTAGGGCTGGCGAAGGCCAAGGGCGTCCCAGGTCCCTTAGGGCTGGCGAAGGCCAAGGGCGTCCCAGGTCCCTTAGGGCGGGCGAAGGCCAAGGGCGTCCCAGGTCCCTTAGGGCGGGCGAAGGCCAAGGGCGTCCCAGGTCCCTTAGGGCTGGCGAAGGCCAAGGGCGTCCCAGGTCCCTTAGGGCTGGCGAAGGCCAAGGGCGTCCCAGGTCCCTTAGGGCGGGCGAAGGCCAAGTTCCAATCTTCGAGACATTATTATCTAAGGGTTATAACACACACACACACACACACACACACACACCTGATGATTGGAATTTAAAATGAATTTCCCAAGGCTGGTTAATCAAACACCAGAAGGCGATTAGCGAGTAATGGACGTTCCGTTAATCACCATGGCAGGTCAAGGAGACTAACACGGGAAACGGACTGAGGGAAACTTCAGTGATTAAAACGGTGATTCATTAGGTAATCAATATGGAACTTCAGGCATGATTGGGGCTATGGAAGTTGCAGGAAATTAGCAGAATGAGGATAAGAAGTTGGAGATGATGAGCAATAGACGTGAACTTCATGTGATTAGGAAGGTAAAGAACTTCACGTGATTAAGGGGAAACTTCAAATGATTAGCAAAGGAAGAGAAAGAAGTTCAGGTTCTTAAAAAAAAGAAAAAGAAGGAGGAAGGCGATTAGAGATGATTGGTAAGGTATCAAAGCTTCCAGTGATTCGCAAAGAGACCAAATCATTATGATTAGCAATGTGGAAACTCCAAATGATTAGTAAAGAGCTCCAGGTGATTAACAACTGGACGGGAAGGGGAGGAGGGAGGGGGGGACCAGGTGATTATAGCAGCATTGAGAATTTCAAGTGATTAACAAGGATGGGAAACAGGTGATTAACAAGACTGGAAACTAGGTGATTAACAAGGCTTGGAACGAGGTGATTAACAAGGCTTGGAACTATTCACTAAAGTAACTAGAAACTAAGAGGACTACAAGGCTAGGAAACAAGTGATTAACAAGGTCGGTAACAAGGTGATTAACATGGCTTTGAACCAGGTGATTACCAGGGATGAGAGATACCTGATTAACACGGCGGGGGGGGGGGACTACTAGGCTAGGAAACAAGTGATTAACAAGGTCGGTAACTAGGTGATTAACATGGCTTTGAACCAGGTGATTACCAGGGATGAGAGATACCTGATTAACAAGGCCGGGGGGGGGGGGAGGAACTACAAGGCTAGGAAACAGGTGATTAACAAGGTCGGTAACTAGGTGATTAACATGGCTTTGAACCAGGTGATTACCAGGGATGAGAGATACCTGATTAACAAGGCCGGGGGGGGGGAGGAACTACAAGGCTAGGAAACAAGTGATTAACAAGGTCGGTAACTAGGTGATTAACATGGCTTTGAACCAGGTGATTACCAGGGATGAGAGATACCTGATTAACAAGGCCGGGGGGGGGGGGGGGGAGGAACTACAAGGCTAGGAAACAAGTGATTAACAAGGTCGGTAACTAGGTGATTAACATGGCTTTGAACCAGGTCATTACCAGGGATGAGAGATACCTGATTAACAAGGCGGGGGGGGGGGGAGGAACAACAAGGCTAGGAAACAAGTGATTAACAAGGTCGGTAACTAGGTGATTAACATGGCTTTGAACCAGGTGATTACCAGGAATGAGAGATACCTGATTAACAAGGCCGGGGGGGGGGGGGGAGGAACTACAAGGCTAGGAAACAGGTGATCAACAAGGTCGGTAACTAGGTGATTAACATGGCTTTGAACCAGGTCATTACCAGGGATGAGAGAGATACTTGATTAACAAGACGCGCGCAGGGGGGGGGGGGGGAAGGGAAGCAGGTAATTAAGAAGACTAGGGAAAGGAAATTTTTTTATTTGGGGGGTAATTAGCAGGTCAGGGAACGTCAGCTAATCATCACCCAGGTAAAGAACTTAAGTCAATTAGCGTTGGGGTGGTAATTACCCACATGGCATGTTAATGCAGTGTGGGTAATTAACCAGGCTGACAACATGGAGTGATTATGAGGACAAAGACTTTAATCAATTTGATTAATGACGAGAGCAATTCAATTGACCTCAAGTAATTAACGGAGGAGAAAAATCTTCTATTCTGATGAACCACCACCCTGGGTACTTATAATTGATCGACAGGGTTACATACTTATAATTGATCGACAGGGTTACATACTTATAATTGATCGACAGGGTACATACTTATAATTGATCGACAGGGTTACATACTTATTATTGATCGACAGGGTACATACTTATAATTGATCGACAGGGTACATACTTATAATTGATCGACAGGGTACATACTTATAATTGATCGACAGGGTACATACTTATAATTGATCGACAGGGTTACATACTTATAATTGATCGACAGGGTTACATACTTATAATTGATCGACAGGGTTACATACTTATAATTGATCGACAGGGTTACATACTTATAATTGATCGACAGGGTTACATACTTATAATTGATCGACAGGGTACATACTTATAATTGATCGACAGGGTTACATACTTATAATTGATCGACAGGGTACATACTTATAATTGATCGACAGGGTGCATACTTATAATTGATCGACAGGGTACATACTTATAATTGATCGACAGGGTACATACTTATAATTGATCGACAGGGTTACATACTTATAATTGATCGACAGGGTACATACTTATAATTGATCGACAGGGTGCATACTTATAATTGATCGACAGGGTACATACTTATAATTGATCGACAGGGTATATACTTATAATTGATCGACAGGGTACATACTTATAATTGATCGACAGGGTGCATACTTATAATTGATCGACAGGGTACATACTTATAATTGATCGACAGGGTATATACTTATAATTGATCGACAGGGTACATACTTATAATTGATCGACAGGGTACATACTTATAATTGATCGACAGGGTTACATACTTATAATTGATCGACAGGGTACATACTTATAATTGATCGACAGGGTGCATACTTATAATTGATCGACAGGGTACATACTTATAATTGATCGACAAGGTACAAACTTATAATTGATCGACAGGGTATATACTTATAATTGATCGACAGGGTATATACTTATAATTGATCGACAGGGTACAAACTTATAATTGATCGACAGGGTATATACTTATAATTGATCGACAGGGTACATACTTATAATTGATCGACAGGGTACAAACTTATAATTGATCGACAGGGTATATACTTATAATTGATCGACAGGGTTACATACTTATAATTGATCGACAGGGTACAAACTTATAATTGATCGACAGGGTTACATACTTATAATTGATCGACAGGGTACAAACTTATAATTGATCGACAGGGTATATACTTATAATTGATCGACAGGGTTACATACTTATAACTGATCGACAGGGTACAAACTTATAAGTAAATGGGATAAAGTAGGTCATGTGAATGATTAATGGATCTCACACACTGATTATGGGCTGAAGGGAAACTGAAATTACATTGGTCGGGAAGGTAATTCAACGGATTAACGAGGATAAGGTAATTTCGGCCAGTGAGGGAGGAAGGTGATTGAAGTAATTATCAAAAATTCTCGGTCATCGAAACATATGGTAAATATCGTCTCCATATTATATGGAAAGATTTGTATTTGGCGTATTTCGTCTCACGTGGATCTTTACGTCAAAAATCTATTAAACTAATGATGACTCTCATAAATTGTCTAATTTATATAATCTAATTGTCTAAATTATCTAATCTCTCTCTCTCTCTCTCTCTCTCTCTCTCTCTCTCTCTCTCTCTCTCTCTCTCTCTCTCTCTCTCTCGATGAAACCACACCCCCCAACCCCCCAGAGATATCTTTCAGCATTCTGGTTTGCCCTGACTATGCAAAGAGAAACAAGCTGTATATATACACATCTCACCCTAATGAACCGTTAGTTTATATGCAATAATGAGCTGAAGAGTGTGTATTGTTGATGGACGAGGTAAATCAAGATCAGTGGTAGGATTGAGTCAGTATTTACTATGAGCTTACTCATCTTGGAATATCAAAACCGAACAAGCGACAAATCACCTTGAACATAGAGGACATAGCTGCGGGAAAAATGATCTCTGAACCACGCTCAGACATGATTGACCCTTGTGGTCTTGACCTTTGACCTCACGCTCTCAAAATTATAGAAATGATAGATTAACCTTTTGACTATCTCTGTACCAAATTTGAGCTTTCTAACTTTATCTGTTCTTGAATTATATGCAGAAATACAGAGAGGGACAGAAAGCTTAAATTCCTAGTCAATTGCCTTAATGTGAATAATAGTAACTGCATTTAGATAGAAACACCTGGGTCTTACACTCACCACATTCATTGAATAAGCAAAACTTTTCATGATGTTTTCATTTAGCAAAACCACTGAATAAGGAAAAATAACTTTGCCCAAATAACTACGATTCATTTTCTTTATCGTCCGTGACCTATTCTCTAACTGTTCTTCATTTGTACGAGTGTGAGCCATTCTCTAACAAATGCATCTTGCTTTTGTAGGTTTCTGAATGAAGAGGGTCGCCATTTGTGAGCTGTATCTCATGTCTCATGATGGACATGACTGTCATGATGATGATACGTCACAATCATAAAACACGTCACTTAGTACAAAAAAAAACCAGACACGTCAGGCGCATGATGACCCCCCAAAACCACGTCCATTACATAGTAAACAAACCACGACTGGTAGGTGACGACCCCCAAAACCACGTCACCTAAAGTCACAAACCACATCGGATATGTGACGGATTTCCAAACCATAACATACCACGTCAGGCGTGTGACGACCAGCCCCCAGACAACGTCAGCGTGACCCACAACACGTCACCCACCTCCTGACGGAGGAGGAGCTTTGATGGCAGAGGCGCCAACGTGGTGCCTGGGCCAAATATTTACCTGGTGAGCAGACTAAAAATTATTGCAGATCCTTCTTGATTAACTCCCTCTCCTGCCTCCCTCGCACCCTCTCTTTCTCCTTCCATCTCTTTCTCTCTCTCTCTGTGCCTCTCCCTCTCTCTTGCATCTCCTTCATTTATCTGCCTCTCTCATATTCCACAGTTTCCTTCTCTTCCACTTCCTTCCCTACCATCACTTCTTCTCGTTCCCTTCTACTCTTTCTCATTCTTGTCTCAACCCTTCTCCTCTTCCTTACTCCATCTTCTCTTCTTCTGTTCCACAACTTTGCTCTTCTCTTCCTTCCATTCCATGTCTTATCATTTTTCTCATCCCTCTTCCTTTCTTCCATTCCTTAACTCTCCTTTCTTCTTCTTCTTACTTCCTCTGATCTCCCCATGTCCCATTATCACCTTCCTTCCCTTTGTCCTCTCCTACTTCCTTCCTACCCATCCCACACCCTCTCTCTCTCTCCTGCTTCAATCACCCCTTGCTTCCTATCTTACACAAACCTTCTATCATTTCTTCCTCTTCCTGTTTCCCCCATGCACTATCCTACACTTACCTCCCCCCCCATATCTCTCCTCCTCTCCTATTTCCCTCCTCTCCTTACTCTCCCCACCTCCTCTTTCACTCTCCCTGTGCTCCTCTCCCTTACCCCTCCTCCCCACCTTCACTCAACACTTCCAGGAACTAGAAACATTCATGCGAGCGTCACGCCACCATCGAAGGCCGGGTCCTGTGCCCCAGACGGCTCGCTGTCGGGGAAAGCAGCGGCCACACACACACACAGTGTTGCATTGCTGGTGCTACATGTTTTGTGTTTACGCCCGACACCTTTACCAGGAGCAAACGACCCTTGTTGACCTGCGGGTTACGGGTGCTTAAAAGACACTCGGTGTGATATAGTGAGAGAATAAAAAGAAGCGCTTTCTTTTTTTCATGTATGCAAATGCAAGATTCACTTCAAGTGGTTACATACAGGTCGTGTGTGTGTGTGTGTGTGTGTGTGTGTGTGTGTGTGTGTGTGTGTGTGTGTGTGTAAGTGACTTAAAAGTGTATGTACCTGATCCACCCACGTTGATCTGGGAGTGGAGTAATGCTATAATGGATAGAAACATTGATGGATAAGATCACATAAGATTTTCTTGTGTCTTATGAGAACAAGTCACAGATCAAGCAAAATAAGATGAGAAAAGCTATACATGGAGTGATATAAAAAGCAAACTACGATAGCTTTTAGCTCATGGGTACAATACAACGTCAGGCTTCACATGAAAGTTAAAAAAAACACGCCAGAGACGTGACTCAATATGGGAGGGGACCAGAGGGATATACATGTATATATAAGTCTGCAGCAATCTTCTCCTCGGGGCAGTAGAATGGGGCCACCCTTTCACCCTTACCCGTGAAAAGCTGTCTTGTAGAAGGACGGGCGGGAAATGGAACGAAGTGTACTACAGAGTTAAACAAATGGAACAGGAATTGGTCCAGGGATACAGGGAGAGGGTGCGTCACAGAAGAATGACATAACAAAAGATAAAGTGGGGGAAACAAAGGAGGGCTCGAAATTGGTCTTCGGAATCAATTGATAAAGGAAGGAAACAGGGAAGAAACACGACAGACTTAATACCTGCTTATGACCTGGGAAACGTAGAAAGCTTTCTAGTTTTCGACACTAAGAGAAGAGATGAGCAACGCAGACCCAGGTATAAGAAAGACCCTTCTCAAGTGTGAAATGTAAGAGGATGAAGAATGGCGACGGATCTGCCAAAGTATAAAGCAACCATTGTCATATATATACGAGTCCACGGGAAAAGAAACACGATGAGTTCCCAAGTGGACTTTCGTGTAATAATCACATCATCAGGGGAGACACAAGAGAGAAATACAAGTCAGTTGATATACAACAAAGAGACGTAGCTAGGACGCCATTTGGTAAACAAGTGGCGTCCTAGCTTCGTCTCTTCGTTGTATATCAACTGACTCTTATATTTCTTTCTTTTGTCTCCCCTGATGATGTGATTATTACACGAAAGTGCACTTGGGAGCTTATCGTGTTTCCTTCCCCGTGGACTCATAGGAATATATATATATATATATATATATATATATATATATATATATATATATATATATATATATATATATATATATATATATATATATATCATATGCCACAGCAAAGTACATTTCAACCTTGTAAATTTACATATGTATGGAGCGGGACATTCAGAATACAGACCCCGGTGGCAGCGGCTCTGTCTCACTCACCCCATTTCCCAGTGGAACAAAACATTCTGCCAGTAAAATGCTCGACAATCAGACAGTCTTTTTATGTGGAGTGGAACATCACAATTCACTTTGGCCTTCTGTCTGCCCAGTACCCCCAGCGTCCGCTGTAATGTCTCCCAACTCCTTAAATCCAAGAGAGAGAGACAGCATTTCGTAGCGCAACGTCTTCGCCACTGACTTGCCCCACACACACACACACACACAGACACCCACACACACACACACAGATGTATACACAGGAGGAACTGTTGGATCCCCTACACAGGTCATGAGTCCCGTGTGTGTATAAAAAGAGCCACACGATTCCAGCCAGAGACCATCGCGAGCCAACGGGAGCGGGATGGTCTTTGTCTCTGGCTGGAATCGTGTGGCTCTTTTTATACACACACGGGACGGACTCATGACCTGTGTAGGGGTCTTTGTGGACGACACGACATTTCTTGATAATCAGCTGCACTGGTTGCCTTCGGCAGTGTCTGGATAGAGACTGGGAAGACGATAATTAACTTTAATATGGGCGATTGTACAGTAATCAGTATGGGCGATTCTATAGTAATCAGTATAAGGTAATTATATTCTTAATGACGCGGGTGATTGTATCGTAAATGATACGGGAACGTAAATCTACTTCATTAGTACTTTACCTCATGAGCTTGAAGGTACGACCCTTGAGCACGATGGTACAAGCCTTGAGCACGACGGTATACGACCCTTGAGCACGACGGTACGACCCCTGAGCACGACGGTAAGACCCTTGAGCACGACGGTAAAACCCTTTGAGCACGACGGTACGACTCTTGAGCATGATGAAGGTACGACCCTTGGGTATTATAGCCTGGCCTTTGACCTGACCTTTTAGAATAGGATCAAAAGCTTGATCGTCGTATCTAAGTTTCCTTACGTCGCACTCAAGGGTCGTGCCATCTTACCAAAGGGTCGTACCGCCGCGCTCGAGGGTCGTACCGCCGCGCTCAAGGGTCGTACCGCCGCGCTCAGTAACTCAAATTCACCGTTATACACACTACTATACAAGCGTTATCAATAAAGCAAGGTAAGTGACTGATACTTTACCCCACATGGATAGTAAAGCATAAAGTTCCTTCTTAAACGACCACTTCCTCCTACCTATCTTATTAGGTGACCCAAGATAGTACAGGAGAAGAAGGCTCCCTCCCTTAGCTACCTCTACCTCCTGTATATAGAGATATATACAATGGGGCAAGGTAATAATGTGAAAGGCTCCTCCCCACCCACCATTCCCTCCCTCCCTTAGCTACCTCTCCTTCGTGTATATAGAGATATATACAATGGGGCAAGGTAATAATGTGAAAGGCTCCTCCCCAACCCACCATTCCCTCCTGTACATCTATACAGATGAAGACAATCTAGTAAAAGAGAGAGCTCCCTACCCCATCCTCTTCTTATATCCATACACATGGAGACAGGAGAGTCAAGGGGAATGGTTTGTCCACACCCGGCACAAACAGGATTAGACAGGAGAGGTAGGGGTGTGGACAGACAGGATAGATAGGAGAGGTGGGGGTGTGGACAGACAGGATAGATAGGAGAGGTAGGGGTGTGGACAGACAGGATTAGATAGGAGAGGTGGGGGGGTGGACACACAGGACAGATAGGAGAGGTGGGGGTGTGGACAGACAGGATAGATAGGAGAGGTAGAGGTGTGGACAGACAGGATTAGATAGGAGAGGTGGGGGGGTGGACACACAGGACAGATAGGAGAGGTGGGGGTGTGGACAGACAGGATAGATAGGAGAGGTTGGGTGTGAACAGACAGGATTAGATAGGAGAGGTGGGGGTGTGGACAGACAGGATTAGATAGGAGAGGTAGGGGTGTGGACAGACAGGATTAGATAGGAGAGGTGGGGGTGTGGACAGACAGGATTAGATAGGAGAGGTAGGGGTGTGAACAGACAGGATTAGATAGGAGAGGTAGGGGTGTGAACAGACAGGATTAGATAGGAGAGGTGGGGGTGTGGACAGACAGGATTAGATAGGAGAGGTGGGGGTGTGGACAGACAGAATAGATAAGAGAGGTAGGGTGTGGACAGACAGGATTAGATAGGAGAGGTAGGGGTGTGGACAAGACAGGATAGACAGGAGAGGTAGGGGTGTGGACAGACAGGATAGATAGGAGAGGTAGGGTGTGGACAGACAGGATTAGATAGGAGAGGTGGGGTGTGGACAGACAGGATAGATAGGAGAGGTAGGGGTGTGGACAAGACAGAATAGATAGGAGAGGTAGGGGTGTGGACACACAGGATTAGATAGGAGAGGTAGGGGTGTGGACAAGACAGGATAGATAGGAGAGGTGGGGTGTGGACAAGACAGGATTAGATAGGAGAGGTGGGTGTGGACAAGACAGAATAGATAGGAGAGGTAGGGTGTGGACAAGACAGAATAGATAGGAGAGGTAGGGGTGTGGACAGACAGGATAGATAAGGGTGGATAGAGAGAGAGGAGTGAGGGGGTGGAAACACAAAGGCCTGGCTTACCTGCGGAGTTGTTGAGGTAAAGATCAACCGCCGCCAGGGGACCATACGTGGAGGAGGTCCTCGAGTCTCGGTACCTCACGTTGATGGTGTAGTTCTGGAGGGGCCCGCGCAGGCCCGTCTCCCTCAGGTGCCTCACCGCCAACTCCACGACGGGCAAGACCTTCACGCGGGAGTACTGGTGCGACGCGTTGCACGGCACGATGACCGCCACGTCAATGACGTTGTCGTCGGCCGAGGCGTCCCGCTGCTTCGTCAGCGGGGGCCCGGCCTCGCACGTCTCCGTCGGGGGAGACCTCCTCCTCAAGTTGTTACTCGAGGTGACGTTAGCACCGATGCTCACACTCGTGGCGTTGCGAGTGCGAGACTGTCCTCGACTCTGGGGTAATTCTTGGCTCTCTGGGACCTTAGGGTCGGAGGTGAGGCTGGTGTCGTAGGGCCGTGTCGTGGAGGCGTTCGTGTAGTGTTTGAGGAGGCCGACCACAGTGTCCATCTGGGTCGTCGTCGCAAGCTCGGGGCTCGTCGTAGGGCCGACGACCCGTCTCGCCCGGGCGTGTCTGTACACAGCCAGTCGATGGTGTGGCTTGCGATCGTCCAGAGTGTGCTCTTGTGGTCGTGGTTCTTCTTCATGGCTCGTGGCTCCTGCCACGACCGAGAGAGCCAGCCACAACCCGACCCAACAACCTCGCCAGTCGCCCAACTTCATTGTCACCGTCGTCACTCTTACGTCTCGTCTCAGCACGACCTGTCACTTGCGACGGGGGTGATCCATCGTCCGTCACACACGTATAACAAAATTTTTTCCCCCAGTATGCTCCATCACATGTTATTCAGTCACAGTGTTCACTATACAGCACACAACATGCTACAGGACAGTTTCCAAGCGTTGTTTTGCTGGCCATATTAATAACTTCTATAACTTGTCACCTGAAACAAAAGAGGAATGAGAGTTTAGACATTTTTTTTTCTTTTTTTGGTCATAGAAGAAATATATTGGATGATTCAACGAGTAATTTAAGCAAGGGAATAATCAGTTGGAGATTGATCAGTTTCGTACATGAGACAGATTCGAAATTTTGTAGTCAGTCCTTTAATCGTTCTCCATGACGTCACGACGACCCTTGAGCACGAGGGTACGACCCTTGAGCGCGAGGGTACGACCCTTGAGCACGAGGGTACGACCCTTGAGCATGAGGGTACGACCCTTGAGCACAAGTGCACGATTCTAGAGCACGATGGTACGACCATTGAGCACGAGGGTACGACCCTTGAGCACGTGGGTACGACCCTAGCGCACAAAAGTACGACCCTAGCGCACGAGGGTACGACCCTTGAACACGATGGTACAACCCTTGAGCACGATGGTATAACCCTTGAGCACGACGGTACGACCCTTGAGCACGATAGTACGATCCTAGAACACGATGGTAAGACCCTAGTGCGCGATAGTACGACCCTTGAGCACAAGCGTACGACCCTTGAGCACGAGGGCACGACCTTTGAACACGATGATACGACCCTTGACCACGATGGTACGACCTTGAAAGCACGATGTTACGACCCTTGAACACGATGGTACGACCCTAGTGCACGATAGTACGACCCTTGAGCACAAGCGTACGACCCTTGAGCACGAGGGTACGACCCTTGAGCACGAGGGTACGACCTTTGAACACGAGGGTACAACCCTTGACCACGAGGGTACGACCTTTGAGCACGATGGTACGACCCTTGACCACGATGGTACGACCCTTCAGAGCACGCCCCCATTACTAGACACAGCTGGGCCTGCTTTTACTGTAGATTCATTTCATTAAACTTGATTTCCTTTAGACATAAAATCATTGAAAAGTTCGAACTACGCTTTCTGACGCCTATATTCACCTCTCTCTCTCTCTCTCTCTCTCTCTCTCTCTCTCTCTCTCTCTCTCTCTGACACACATTTGCATCAATTTGACCTCTCGCTGATCCCCACCCAACACCCCACCCGTCCCCACGCCGAGGTCACTTTTGTGTTGAAAGACCCAACACAAAAATGCTCAACACAAGAAATAATTATACTTCTATCACTGTATTGCTCACAGACCCAACACCACAAGGCTTCACAACACAGGAAATACTTCTGTCACTGTGTTGCTCACAGACCCAACACAAGCAATACTCATCCTTCCATTACTATAATGCTCAAAGACGCAACACAGACCCGCTCAACACACTAAAACCCAATCCTTCCATCACCGTAATACTGAAAGACGTAACACAAAGCAGCCAAACACAAGAAATACAATATTTCCATCATTACAGCGTTGAAAGACGCAACACACAAAAGCCACTACAACCCAAGAAATGTTGACACTCTCCACCACATCCGGGCCTCGTCAAGGAAAGTCTTTTAAAAGGGATCGGGAACTCTCCTGTGGCTCATACTTCAGTGGTATGAAGACACGTAGAGGCTCCCGGGAATACGGCAAGACGGGGGAAGAGGAGGAGGAGAAAGAGGAGGTTGTATTATGGCCCACACACACACACACACACACACACACACACACACACACAAATACACACACACAAATACACACTCACACGTACACACATACACATACACACAAAGAGTTCTCTCATTCTCTTTCTGTGGCGTCTGTGTCTCATTTTCTGTTGTACAGTGCTGGCGTCAGCTGCTGAATAATCACCTCTTTTTTACTGTCTGGTCTATGTCTCTCATTTTCTGTGTCGTTCAGTGTATCTGGTGCTCTGTTTTCGTCCCCGTTTTCTCTCTGGTCGCTCTAGTCCTCTACCGCTTCCTACTGTATTAATAATCGCTTATCTTCCGCTTAAGTCTAGGGTTTTACTGCTAATCCCTCGTAATCCAGGCCACTAGAGGGCTTTTTTGGTGGGATGTGGTTTTATTCTGTATACACTGGAGGTCCCTCGAGTTCATCATGGAAAACGGGAACCTTGGCCAAGGGTTCGTGAAGCGCCTGAGCGAAGCAAGAGTTGTATCGAACCCTTGGTCTAGACAGGAGGAGAGAGGGTTCGGTACGGATTCGACCATGTGGTGAAGCTTTATGGAACCCTCTGACTCGATGGAGAGAGGTTGTGACGTTGGAGCAGCTTCAACCAGGTGGTGAAGCCTTGTTGAACCTCGATAGATGGAGGCAGTGACATCGGAGCAGCTTCAACCAGGCGGTGAAGCCTTGTCGAACCTCGATAGATAGAAGCAGTGACATCGGAGCAGCTTCAACCAGCAGGTGAAGCAATATCGAATCCTCTGCCTCGACAGACGGAAGCAGTGACGTCGAAACAGCTTCGACCTGATGGTGAAGCTGCGCCGACCCTCTCTGTCTTGAGAGATCGAAGCAATAGGGTCGATACAACTTCGAGTGCCACAGGGCTTGAGTCCTCGATTTTGTACAGATAACACACGTAATATTTATGACCTTAAACCCTCTTTCTAGTGTAATATGGAGTTCCCGAGGTTATGTCATATTTCTGACACATATGAAAAAGAAAGATTCACATTTTTGCTTGTGGACAACACAGCTTTGCTCTTTGGTGGACTGGAGGACAACACAGTCTTGTTCTTTGTGTGGTGGACTGTGAGCGAGAGGGGGTGTGGTAGTTCCTACATTGTGGGCTTTCGTATCTAATGGTTTTAACTTAGGATTTAATACGACTTTAAGGACAAACATGATCACAAATGGTTGACACAATCATGATTATGTTCGCGCCCAATGTTAGGGGATGATGGTACATTTGTAAGACCATGTGATATACTGGGGTCGACGTGCTGTCATTGGACTGAACCAGGACATGTGAGGCGTCTGGGGTAAACCATTGATAATTCTGTGGGAAGGTCTGGATATAGATAGTGGGCTGTGGGTTCCGTCCCATTACACATGACAGCTAGAAGATGAATGTGATCGGATGCGGCCTTTCTTCGTCTGTTCCTGGCGCTACTTCGCCAACGCAGGGAAACGGCGATCAGTCCAGGGAGACCCTATGACTGGACTACCACGTAAAGTCGAGTCCAATCATTTATGGACTGCCAGCAATGTGAATGCTGCACGCTGGACCCTCCCTCCCTCCCTCAACTTCAATTCCCTCGAAAGATCACTTAGCAAAGAGGAGGTTTTGTGAATGTCTAGTACTATCTATTTGTCTAATACTATCTATTTCCATTCAACGCTTCGTTCCGTTACTATCCCTAGACCTGCGAGTGAATGAAAGAAGGATATTTACTATCTCTAGGCCTTTGAGTGAATAAAGGAAGAATATTTACTATCTTTAGACCTTTGAGTGAATGAAAGAAGGACCTTTACTATCTCTAGACCCTTGTGTGAATGAAAGAAGTAAAGTCTGCTTTCAAGCAAGACCTTCTCCTTAATGGTAATTCAAAGTAAAAAGAAAGAAAAAGGATAATGCTTCAGTTATCATTACCAACCATCGTCACATCACTGATCACTTCCACTGGCTCATGTTATGGTATTTCCCATAAGATGTGATGATGGGTTGTTCCCCCATTTTCTGTTTCCCCCCATTTTCTATACCGATGTTTGACCCATTCCTCAAAGGAAAGTAGGTGTGTGGTATAATGGAAGTCCTTTGTATACACAGTCATATGGCTCCTTTGTATACACAAGTCGTATGACTTCCTTTCGTATTATACACAGCCATATGGCTCTTTCACAACATCTATGTCATTTACCCACACATTCTGTGGTTCATTCCCTAGCCTATCTTTAGACCTACCTGTGAACGAAAGAAGGACTTTTACTATCTTTAGACCTTTGAGTGAATGAAAGATGTAAAGTCCTATTCAATTCTACATTCATTAGGTTCTTTCATTTCGCATGACCTTAATCAACGCAGTGGTTTGACCCCTAAGGTGAAGCAGCAATATGAAGCACTCGGTGACCTGGTATTTAAAAAGCAATTTTGAGAAACCAAGGTAGGAAGCCCCCTGTCCCATCACATCCCACTTTAAGGAATAGGGAATGGCGAGGAAGAGAGGAGGAGGAGGAGACATGGAATGGGGAGAGAAGGGAATGAAACGGACCATATTGTGTAGTGGACACATGGGATGGTGGAACAGCTACGAAAAATGATAGTCGATAAGGGGAAAAACATGGACATAGCGACGAGAAAACACAGAACGACAGGTCAAGGAGAGAAGTGGGTAATAGTGAGAAGTGGAAAGGAAGTGGGTAATGGTGAGAAGCGAGAAGTAGATGGGTAATAATTAGAAGCGAGAGAGAAGTGGGCAATAGTGAGAAGTGAAAGAGAAGTGGGCAATGGTGAAAGGCGAGAGGGAAGTGGGCAGAAGAAGCGAGACGTGATGGAAAGTGGGCAAAAGAGACGAGACGAGAGGATGAGCGACAGAGACGAAAGGAGAGAGAGAAGTGAACAATTGAGACGAGACATTAAGACAAGTGGGCTAGAGCAAAATGAGCCAGAACGAAGTGGGCCATAACAAAATGGGCCATAGCAAAATGGGCCATAGCCAAATGGGCCATAACAAAATGGGCAATAGGAAAATGGCCAGAACAAAGTGGGCCATATCATAGTGGGCCAGAACAAAGTGGGCCAGAACAAAGTGGGCCATATCATAGTGGGCCAGAACAAAGTGGGCCAGAACAAAGTGGGCCAGACAGAGAGAGGGGCTTCTGCTACCAGTATCCCTCAGTTATAAGGGTCTCCGCTACTCCCTTATCATTAATAAACCACCACTATAGATAAGGAAGCTCCCAGGTAAGGGTATATATATATGATAACTGATAACGCTGTCTGTATGAGAGAGAGAGAGAGAGAGAGAGAGAGAGAGAGAGAGAGAGAGAGAGAGAGAGAGAGAGAGAGGCAGGCACCCAAGAACTCTAACCCAGGGCCAAAGTTGTCGTGGGGGGGTAGGGGGAGTCACCCTGGGCGATAATGACGACCCCAAGTTCGTCGTCGTCTTCTGCTGCTGCCTGGGGAGGAGGAGGAGAGGATGAGGAGGAGGAGAAGAGGAAGACGAGGAGGAGGAGGAGGAGGAGGAGGAGGAGGAGGAGGAAGAAGAGAAGAGGAAGACGAGGAGGATGAGGAGGAAGACGAGGAGGAGGAGGAGGAAGAAGAGAAGAGGAAGACGAGGAGGATGAGGAGGAAGACGAGGAGGAGGAGGAGGAAGAGGAGGAGGAGGAGGAGGAGAGGAAGAGGAGGAGGAGGAGGAGGGAAACATCTATAACAAGAGACGAAGAGGTTGGGCGACCTTCAAACACCCACACTGCCCCGCGCTGCCCAAGGTAGCGGCGGAGGCGTCGGCATAGCACCAGCGGGAGGCGGGTTGAGTGAGACGTCCCTCCTCCTCCTGCTGGTGCTCCACACTCTCGTATTTCATCACGACGTGCGCGCCAGTAATGAAGGCGGTTCTTTCGCTGAACTTTTCTCGTGGGCTGCGAGGAGGATAAAAGACTAGGACAAGTTTCCGAAGAGGGATTTCTTTTTCCCTCCCTCCTTCCCTCCCTCCCTCCACCAATAATGATGATGAGTTTCCCTTCCCCCAGCAGGTTCTGCTTCCCTCCCTCCCTCCTACCGTCCACTCCACTCACCCACCCCTCCACAACTTACCCATCTCACAATTGGTCCACTCGTTGTGCAAGGCGGTGGGCGGTTTTCGTCATCGTACGGGTCATAACAAACTTCATAAATTACAAAATAACTTTCACGTCTCGTTCAATAACGACTCTCTGCGTCAGTCACCAACTCACCTACCCGTCACCTTGACCTATGTACCAGTGTTGCATCCTAACCTTCATAGTCACGTAACCTAACATCCATGACCTCGTAAGGTGAGTACCAAGCCATTCTTCAAAAGCGAGTTTGAAACTCGTCCTCCACTCGTCTGCTTTACCCTTCTGTTTCCATCGACGTGTATTAGTGGTCTATAATCCTATGGCTATCTTCCACTAGATTACCTCTTTATAGACCATCATATCCTCTCATCTGTCTTGCCTATGTACTCCCACGTACTGTCGTCCTTCATCAGATAACCTCGTCATAATCACTAGGTCTTCTGTGTCCTTCCTATGTACTTCCCATATACTCTCCTTCAGCAGATAACCTCGCCACAGACCATATGGTCTTCTGTCACTTGTCCTTTCCCATGTACTGTCCTCCAACAGATGACCTCGTCATAGACCATCAGGTCTTCTGTTATCTGTCCTTTCCCATGTACTGTCCTCCAGCAGATAACCTCGTCATAGACCATCAGGTCTTCTGTTATCTGTCCCTTTTCCCTGTACTTTCCCCCAACAGATAAACCCCGGGCATAAAACCTCAGGGCTTTGTTATCTGTCCTTTCCCCCGTACTGCCTCCAACAGATAAACCCGGGCATAGAAACCCTCAGGTCTTTGTTATCTTCCTTTTCCCCTGTACTGTCCCCCAAAAGATAAACCCCGGGCAAGACCATTAGGGCTTTGTTATCTGTCCTTTTCCCCTGTACTGTCCTCCCAACAGATACCTGGGCATAAACCATCAGGTCTTTGTTTTCTGTCCTTTTTCCCCTGTACTGTCCCCCAACAAAATAAAACCCCGGGCATAGACCACAGGTCTTTGTTATCCCGTCCTTTCCCAGTACTGTCCCCCAACAGATAAACCCCGGGCATAGACCACGGGGCTTTGTTATCTGTCCTTTTCCCCTGTACTGTCCTCCAAAAGATAAAACCCCGGGCATAGACCATCGGTCTTTGTTACTTTCCTTTTCCCATGTACTGGGCCTCCAAAGGGTAAACCCCGTCAAAGAAACCAAACAGGTCTTTGTTATCTGTCCTTTTCCCCCGACCCTTTCCTTTCCCAAAGATAAACCCCGTCATAGACCATCAGGTTTTTTATCTGTCCTTTCCCCTGTACTTCCTCCAAAGATAAACCCCTTTATAGACCATCAGGGCTTTGTTTTCTGTTCCCTTTTCCCCCGTACTGTCCTCCAAAGATAACCCGTCAAGACCATCAGGTCTTTGTTATCTGTCCTTTCCCATGTACTGTCCCCAACAGATTAAACCCGGGCATAGACCCTAGGGCTTTTTTTTCTGTCCCTTTCCCCCTTAAATTTTTCCCCCAACAGATAAACCCCGGGCAAAGACCTCAGGTCTTTGTTATCTGTCCTTTCCCATGTAAATGTCCCCAACCAAAAACCTGTCCCTAAAACCACAGGTCTTTGTTTTCTGTCCTTTTCCCCTGTACTGTCCCCCCAAACAGATAATCGGGCATAAAACCATCAGGGCTTTGTTTTTCTGCCCTTTTCCCTGTAAATGTTCCCCCAAAAATAAACCCCGGGCATAGACCAAGGTCTTTGTTATCTGGGCCTTTTTCCCCCGAAATGTCCTCCAACAGAAAAACCCGGGCATAGAACCCTCAGGTCCCTTTGTTATCTGTCCTTTCCCCCTGTACTTTTCCCCCAACAGATAAACCCCGTCATTTTAAACCCTCGGGGGGGCCTGGTTTTCTTCCTTTCCCCTGTACTGTCCCTCCAACAGATTAAATTGGGCATAAACCATCAAGGGCTTTGTTATCTGTCCTTTTTCCCCTGTACTGTCCCCAAAAAGATAAACCCCGGGCATAGACCATCAGGGCTTTGTTTTCTGTCCTTTCCCAAAATTTCTGTCCCCCCAACAGATGAAACCCGGGCATAGACCATCAGGCTTTGTTTCTGCCTTTTCCCAAAGACTGTCCTCCAACAGATAAACCCCGGGCATAAAACCATTAGGTCCCTTTGTTAAAACTGTCCTTTTCCCTTTCTGGCCCCCCCAACAAAACCCGGGCATAAAAACCATCAGGTCTTTGTTATCTTCCTTTTCCCCCAAATGTCCTTTCCCCAGATAAACCTGGGCATAGACCAACAGGGCTTTGGTTTTCTGTCCCTTTCCCCTGTACCTTCCCCCCAACGGTTACCTGGGCATAGACCATCATCTTTGTTATCTGTCCCCTTTCCCATGTACTGTCCTCCAACAGATAAACCCCGGGCATAGACCATCGGGTCTTTGTTATCGTCCCTTTCCCCTTACTGTCCTCCAACAGATAAACCCCGGGCAAGCCATTAGGTCTTCTGTTATCTGTCCCTTTTCCCTGTACTGTCCTCCCAAAAGATAAACCCCGGGCATAGACCATCAGGTCTTTGTTTTTCTGTCCTTTTCCCCTGTACGTCCCCAACCCCGATAAACCCCGTCAAAAGAAACCCTCAGGTCTTTGTTATCTGTCCCTTTTCCCCTGAAATGCCTCCAACAGATAAACCCCGTCATAACCCCCAGGTCTTTGTTATCTTTCCCTTTTTCCAAATTTCGGGCCTCCCAATACCTGCATTTGACCATCAGGTCTTTGTTATCTGTCCTTTCCCCCCTGTACTGTCCCCCCCCAAAAAGATAAACCCCGGGCATAGACCCTCGGGCTTTGTTATCCGTCCTTTCCCATGTACTGTCCTCCAACAGATAAAAAGGGCATGGGCCATCAGGTCTTTGTTTCTGTCCTTTTTCCCCTTTACTGTCCTCCAACAGATAACCCCGTCATGCCAAACGGGGTTTTGTTATCCCCCCCTTTTCCCCTGTACTGTCCTCCAACAGATACCTGGGCATAGACCATCAGGCCCTTTTTATCTGCCCCTTTCCCCTGTATTCCTCCCGATAAACCCCGTCATAAAACCATCAGGTCTTTGTTATCTGTCCCCTTTTTCCCTGTACTGTCCTCCAACAGATAAACCCGGGGCATAGAAACCCTTAGGTCCTTTGTTATCTGTCCTTTCCCCTGTAAATGGGCCTCCAAAAGATAAACCCCGTCATAAAAAAATCAGGTCTTTGTTTAAACTGTCCCCTTTTTCCCTGACCGTCCTCCAACAGATAAAACCCCGGGCATAACCATCAGGTCCTTTTTTTATCTGTCCTTTCCCATGTACTGTCCTCCAACAAATAAACCCCGGGGCATAGGCCATCAGGTCTTTGGGTTTTCTGTCCTTTCCCCTTACTTCCTCCAAAAATACCTCGGGCATAAAACCCTCAGGGCTTTTTTTATCGTCCTTTTCCCCTGTAAATGCCCCAAAAGATAAACCCCGGGCCCCTAACCATTAGGCTTTGTTATCTGTCCTTTCCCCGTACTGTCCTCCAACCCCGATAAACCCCGGGCATAAACCCTCGGTCCTTTTTTATCTGTCCTTTTCCCCTGAAATGTCCTCCAACAGAAACCTGGTTTATAGACCATCAGGGCTTTGTTATTTTCCTTTCCCCTGTACTGTCCTCCAACAATAAACCCGGGCATAGACCATCAGGGGGCCCCTTTTTTATCTGTCCTTTTCCCCTGGGACTGTCCTCCAACAGATAAACCCCGGGCATAAAAACCATCAGGTCTTTGTTATCTTCCTTTTCCCCCGTACTGTCCTCCAACAGATAAACCCCGGGCATAGACCATTTAAAGGGCTTTGTTTTCTGTCCTTTCCCATGTAATTCCCCCAACCCAAAACCTGTCTAGACCAACGGTCTTTGTTACCGCCTTTCCCCTGTTTCTGTCCTCCAACCAAAAACCCCGGGCATAGACCATCAGGTCTTTGTTTTTCTGTCCTTTTCCCCGTACCCGTCCTCCAACAGATACCTGGCATAGACCCAGGTCTTTGTTTCTGTCCCTTTTTCCCCTTTACTGTCCTCCAACAGAAAAACCCCGTCATAACCATCGGTTTTTGTTATCCGTCCTTTTCCCCTGTACTGTCCTCCAAAAGATAAACCCCGTCAAGACCTTTAGGTCTTTGTTATCTGTCCTTTCCCTTTACTGTCCTCCAACAATACCTGGGAAAAGACCATCAGGGCTTTGTTATTTTGTCCTTTTCCCCTGTACTGCCTCCAAAAGAAAACCTCTCATAAAAACCCCAGGCTTTTTTCTGTCCTTTCCCCTGTACTGTCCCCCCAACAGATAACCTGGGCAAGACCATCAGGTCTTTGTTACCCGTCCTTTCCCCTGTACTGTCCCCCCAAAAGATAAACCCGGGCAAGACCATAGGTCTTTGTTTTTCTGTTCCTTTTCCCCTTACTGTCCTCCAAAAGGGGGGTGGAAACCTGGGGAAGACCATCAGGCTTTGTTATCGGGCCTTTTCCCCTTACTGCCTCCAAAAGATAAACCCCGGGCATAGACCATCAGGTTTTGTTATCTTCCTTTTCCCCTGTAAATGTCCTCCAACAGATAAACCCGGGCATAGACCATCAGGGCTTTGTTATCTTCCTTTTCCCAAAGTACTGTCCTCCAACGATAAACCCCGGGCAAGACCATCAGGGCCCTTTGTTATCTGTCCCTTTTCCCCTGTACTGTCCTCCAAAAGAGAAACCCCGGGCATAGACCATCAGGTCTTTGTTATCTGTCCCTTTTCCCTTTGGGGGGACTGTCCTCCCAGATAAACCCCGGGCATAGACCACAGGTCTTTTTTTCTGTCCTTTTCCCAGTATGTCCTCCAACAGATACCTGGGCATAGACCATCAGGGCTTTTGTTATCTGTCCTTTCCCCTGTACTGTCCTCCAACAGATGACCTCGTCATAGACCATCAGGTCTTCTGTTATCTGTCCTTTCCCATGTACTGTCCTCCAACAGATGACCTCGTCATAGACCATCAGGTCTTCTGTTATCTGTCCTTTCCCATGTACTGTCCTCCAACAGATGACCTCGTCATAGACCATCAGGTCTTCTGTTATCTGTCCTTTCCCATGTACTGTCCTCCAACAGATGACCTCGTCATAGACCATCAGGTCTTCTGTTATCTGTCCTTTCCCATGTACTGTCCTCCAACAGATGACCTCGTCATAGACCATCAGGTCTTCTGTTATCTGTCCTTTCCCATGTACTGTCCTCCAACAGATGACCTCGTCATAGACCATCAGGTCTTCTGTTATCTGTCCTTTCCCATGTACTGTCCTCCAACAGATGACCTCGTCATAGACCATCAGGTCTTCTGTTATCTGTCCTTTCCCATGTACTGTCCTCCAACAGATGACCTCGTCATAGACCATCAGGTCTTCTGTTATCTGTCCTTTCCCATGTACTGTCCTCCAACAGATGACCTCGTCATAGACCATCAGGTCTTCTGTTATCTGTCCTTTCCCATGTACTGTCCTCCAACAGATGACCTCGTCATAGACCATCAGGTCTTCTGTTATCTGTCCTTTCCCATGTACTGTCCTCCAACAGATGACCTCGTCATAGACCATCAGGTCTTCTGTTATCTGTCCTTTCCCATGTACTGTCCTCCAACAGATGACCTCGTCATAGACCATCAGGTCTTCTGTTATCTGTCCTTTCCCATGTACTGTCCTCCAACAGATGACCTCGTCATAGACCATCAGGTCTTCTGTTATCTGTCCTTTCCCATGTACTGTCCTCCAACAGATGACCTCGTCATAGACCATCAGGTCTTCTGTTATCTGTCCTTTCCCATGTACTGTCCTCCAACAGATGACCTCGTCATAGACCATCAGGTCTTCTGTTATCTGTCCTTTCCCATGTACTGTCCTCCAACAGATGACCTCGTCATAGACCATCAGGTCTTCTGTTATCTGTCCTTTCCCATGTACTGTCCTCCAACAGATGACCTCGTCATAGACCATCAGGTCTTCTGTTATCTGTCCTTTCCCATGTACTGTCCTCCAACAGATGACCTCGTCATAGACCATCAGGTCTTCTGTTATCTGTCCTTTCCCATGTACTGTCCTCCAACAGATGACCTCGTCTTAGCTACGTCTCTTCCTTGTATATCAACTGATTGTTATATTTCTATCTTGTATCTCACCCCTGATGATGTGATTATGACAGGAAACTGCACTTGGGAACTTACCGTGTTCCATTTTCCTCGTGGTTATATGTATATACTGTAGATCACACGCACCACTGTGATCCTCATGCAATATACATGGCGAATTGTGTAAACAGGTCTTACCAAACATTGTCCCATTATGATTTACAGTACCCCCTTCACACGGGTCGTTTGTGAATTGTTTTACGTGGAAGCTGGAGTGGTAAAATAGGGGCAAGTCTTCCCCAGAATTCCTGGTACACAAAGAATAAGATCGGCTACCTTCCCTCCTTTCTTCCCAACCCCACCCCCACACACACAGACACACACAGACACACACACACACACACAGACACACACACCTGTACCCTCATTCCTTATCTCCGGGTTGGGCTGGGCTAGGGAATCCGGCTTATACACCACCTGGCTCACTCGATCCAGACAACAGAGAAGATACGTGGGAGAGCAAAAAAATATGATTCGATACAGTGGTGCGATTCTCTCTCTCTCTCTCTCTCTCTCTCTCTCTCTCTCTCTCTCTCTCTCATTCAGCTAGTAGGCAACCACCGACCAGGAAGGTACTATCTACCTGGGTAATGGGATAATGAGTCAGTGACTGTGGCGCGGTGACCCAACGAGACAGTGGCTTTCATACTCCTCTCCCTGGGCCCAGGTTACTGTCATTTCCTTCTGCCTCACTCACGCATGGGTTACTGGCAACTAGTCCACACACACACACACGCACACACACACACACACCCTTTCCCTATGACACATCAATACTCAAAACTTCGCCAAAGGTAAAGGCATTTCTAGAGAAGGGATCAACACGAGGGTAGAACTTAACATTTGTTGGTTGGTCGTAACGAGTACACAAAAATTTGCCAGTTAGCATTAACCTGCTCTTTTTAAAACCATAACAGACTTTGTAATAACATATATAAACCATTCGAATCTCATAGGGTTATTCCACTATATACATCAACTCGAAATCTCCACTTCTAATGCATTACTAAATGTTTAACATTGTTAAATCACCACCATAATGTTAAATATTTCTGGTGCGTATGACGTCCCATAATAATCATATATATATATATATATATATATATATATATATATATATATATATATATATATATATATATATATATATATTATCCCTGGGGATAGGGGATTAAGAATACTTCCCACGTATTCCCTGCGTGTCGTAGAAGGCGACTAAAAGGGGAGGGAGCGGGGGGCTGGAAATCCTCCTCTCTCGTTTCTTTTTTTTTTTAATCTTCCAAAAGAAGGAACAGAGAATTGGGCCAAGTGAGGGTATTCCCTCAAAGGCCCAGTCCTCTGTCTTAATGCTACCTCGCTAACGCGGGAAATGGCGAATAGTTTAAAAGAAAAAAAAAAAAAAAAAAAAATATATATATATATATATATATATATATATATATATATATATATATATATATATATATATATATATATATATTACCCGGTCAACGTTGTATTACCAATATTGCTTTATACGCTTTCTTCAACATCTCCCTACCTTCTTCAACACTGGTTTCGCCTCTGCCTCGAACACTGTGGTCAGTTTTAAGTCATCCCCACCTTTAGTATAAGACCAAAAAGAAAGAGAAAGAGAGAGAGAGAGAGAGAGAGAGAGAGAGAGAGAGAGAGAGAGAGAGAGAGAGAGAGAGAGAGAGGCAGAGAGAGAGAAAAGAGGTAAACAGAAACATGACTGATCCCCCATCTAGAGCAGTGGATCGTATCAAAACCAACTCGAACCCTTTCAACTTGAGCTTTGAAAAGAGAAAGTTCAAGAAGAGGGGGATCTAACACAGGTATCCGAAAAATTTAGACCAGGAAGGGTATAATTCAAACAAGAACTCCCAGCACTTCTTACACTGGGGGGACTTTAAAGAAAACTCCAGGAATTGTCTTAAAACACTTTAAGCAAAAGGCGTTGTAAAGTCAAAGTTAGAGTTTCTCTCTCAAAGTAGGTTTCAATTTCTCACAGATGACTCCGAAAGGAATTAAACCCTCGACATAAGAAGAGAAAGGCATTAAACCCTCGACATAAGAAGAGAGAGGCATTAAACCCTCGACATAAGAAGAGAAAGGCATTAAACCCTCGACATAAGAAGAGAAAGGCATTAAACCTTCGACATAAGAAGAGAAAGGCATTAAACCCTCGACATAAGAAGAGAAAGGCATTAAACCCTCGACATAAGAAGAGAAAGGCATTAAACCCTCGACATAAGAAGAGAAAGGCATTAAACCCTCGACATAAGAAGAGAGAGGCATTAAACCCTCGACATAAGAAGAGAAAGGCATTAAACCCTCGACATAAGAAGAGAGAGGCATTAAACCCTCGACATAAGAAGAGAGAGGCATTAAACCCTCGACATAAGAAGAGAGAGGCATTAAACCCTCGACATAAGAAGAGAAAGGCATTAAACCCTCGACATAAGAAGAGAAAGGCATTAAACCCTCGACATAAGAAGAGAGAGGCATTAAACCCTCGACATAAGAAGAGAGAGGCATTAAACCCTCGACATAAGAAGAGAAAGGCATTAAACCCTCGACATAAGAAGAGAAAGGCATTAAACCCTCGACATAAGAAGAGAGAGGCATTAAACCCTCGACATAAGAAGAGAAAGGCATTAAACCCTCGACATAAGAAGAGAAAGGCATTAAACCCTCGACATAAGAAGAGAGAGGCATTAAACCCTCGACATAAGAAGAGAGAGAGGTGCTGCGAAGCTAAGGGAAAAATGATGAAATTAAGTGAAATCTATGTCTATAAACCATCTATAGACTATAAACCTTCTATAGACTATAAAACTTCTCCTGACAATATTCATACGTTATATTTTCATTATATTTCACACTGGAATGGATTTCTATATCGAAGAATGTCAATATTTGTAATTTGTTATTCTAAAAATCATGTGTTCGGTCCATGAAATTCTTACCTAGAATGTTATGTATGGTTTGGTTACAACGAAACGCGAATATAAACGAAGCCCATTAACAGATTTGTACGACTCGAACAAATCCAATTAAGCCTCTCTATTCAATACAAATTATATATATATATATATATATATATATATATATATATATATATATATTATCCCTGGGGATAGGGGAGAAAGAATACTTCCCACGTATTCCCTGCGTGTCGTAGAAGGCGACTAAAAGGGAAGGGAGCGGGGGGTTGGAAATCCTCCCCTCTCGGTTTTTTTTTAATTTTCCAAAAGAAGGGACAGAGAAGGGGGCCAGGTGAGGATATTCCCTCAAAGGTCCAGTCCTCTGTTCTTAGCGCCAACTCGCTAACGCGGGAAATGGCGAATAGTATGAGAAAAAAGATATATATATATATATATATATATATATATATATATATATATATATATATATACATAGAGAGAGAGAGAGAGAGAGAGAGAGAGAGAGAGAGAGAGAGAGAGAGAGAGAGAGAGAGAGAGAGAATGTAGATGTAGTTAACTATTTCAGTTTCAAAATCGATATATAAACTAACATAAGCGAGTGACTTTTGATATTAATACATTTCCTAACTATTTTCCAAGTTAATTTTATCATTGAACTCAAAGTTCATGAGAAAGATTATATCAAATATGAAAATATTCAAGCGTTAGTCTCATAATATAATCCATCATTTATCTATTGCAAGAAAATTTATTTACAGAAAGAAATTGCAGTTAGATAGGCTATAAAAACTCTAAAATCATACGTGAATATGAATATAAAAGAATAGATACAGGAAGTAAGCTGGTATGAAATAGATATTCCACACAGCTGAACCTAACTTTATATAGACTAAGGAAGGTAGTATGAAATAGATTTTCCACCCAGTTGAACCTAACTTTATATAGACTAAGGAAGCTAGTATGAAATAGATTTTCCACTCAGCTGAACCTAACTTTATATAGACTAAGGAAGCTGGTATGAAATAGATTTTCACCCAGCTGAACCTAACTTTAAACTAAGGAAGCTGGTATGAAATAGATTTTCCACTCAGCTGAGCCTAACTTTATATAGACTAAGGAAGCTAGTATGAAATAGATTTTCACCCAGCTGAACCTAACTTTAAACTAAGGAAGCTGGTATGAAATAACTTTATATAGACTAAGGAAGGTCGTATGAAATAGATTTTCCACTCAGCTGAACCTAACTTAAAACTAAGGAAGCTGGTATGAAATAGATTTTTCACCCAGCTGAACCTAACTTTATATAGACTATCTTTATCTCTCGTTAGGGAAGAGAATAATATGGAGGGTCAGGATAACGTAACGTAGCATCGATGTGACGTATTACGTTCAGTTATTACGTAGGGTCGAAATCTATCCAGCCATCGAATATTACATTAAGTTTAACTTTCGTAAAATTTGACGTTAGTTCGAAATGTAGAAAAAAAGAACTATTTCTCTCAATCTGAGCTCTTAACTAAATCAAAACCCAGCTAAAAAATTGTTCTTTCCCTTGTTATGAAGTGTTGTTCTTTCCACGTAGCTAAAGCTTAGGTTAGACGTGGTCTAAGCTGGAGCTGAGAATTTTATCAAACCTAACTAACCATCTTATAAAACTTAGTTACGAAAGTTGGGTCCCATGTTCGATCCTGGCTGTTGGAGGTTTGTATGTAGGTGCGCATTTCAATGCAATTTATTCGTGTGTGTGTGTATATATATATATATATATATATATATATATATATATATATATATATATATATATTTATTTATTTATTTATTTTGCTTTATCGCTGTCTCCCGCGTTAGCGAGGTAGCGCAAGGAAACAGACGAAAGAATGGCCCAACCCGCCCACATACACATGTATATACATACGTGTCCACACACGCACAATATACACACCTATACATCTCAATGTACACATACATATTACACACACAGACACATACGTATACACACATGTACACAATTCATACTGTCTGCCTTTATTTGTTCCCACCGCCACCCCGCCACACATAGAACAACCCCCTCCCCCTCATGTTTGCGAGGTAGCGCTAGGAAAAACACCAAAGTCCCCATTCGTTCACACTCAGTCTCTAGCTGTCATGTAATAATGCACCGAAACCACAGCTCCCCTTCCACATCCAGGCCCCACACACTTTGCATGGTTTACCCCAGACGCTTCACATGCCCTGGTTCAATCCATTGACAGCACGTCGACCCCGGTATACCACATCGTTCCAATTCACTCTATTCCTTGCACGCCCCTCACCCTCCTGCATGTTCAGGCCCCGATCACTCAAAATCTCCCTCACTCCATCTTTCCACCTCCAATCTGGTCTCCCACTCCTCCTCGCTCCCTCCACCCCCGACACACACATCCCCTTGGTCAATCTTTCCTCACTCATTCTCTCCATATGACCAAACCATTTCAAAACACCCTCTTCTGCTCTCTCAACTACGCTCTTTTTATTTCCACACATATCTCTCACCCCCACATTACTTACTCGATCAAACCACCTCACACCACATATATATATATATATATATATATATATATATATATATATATATATATATATATATATATATATATATATATATATATATATATAAATTTCCCCCTTATTGAAAGATATAAAAAAATATTCGCTTTGATATTCAGTTAAAGCCTTTTTTTCCTTTTAAACACTGCAATGACCTGGAGGGCTGGGTTTAAATGCCTAAGTAACCGTTGGGTTTAAATGCCTACCAGCGCGTTGGGTTTTTAAACGCCTGCGTCACCCAGAGATTAAATGCCACCGGCGCGCGGAGTTTAAACGCCTACGGCTGACCGAGATTATAAACGCCTACTGCTCTCAACAGATTAAACATCTACCTTGCATTGAGTTTGAATGTCACAGACGTTTAAATATCTAAAGTAAGCTTCGTTTAAAGGTTTATACCTGCCACACCAAGCGTTTAAATGACCCACTATCCAATATATATATATATATATATATATATATATATATATATATATATATATAGACAGCAACAATGTGATGAACTATATCATCAACTACCCTATTCTCTCGTCTTCCCCTAGGCTGTCTAACCAAAGTTAAGCTGAGCTAAGCTAAGCTGAGCTAAGCTAAGCTAAGCTTAGGGAAGTTCAGAGGGTAGGTGTGTAACAGAAAACCATACCGACCAAGGATTTGAGAAGGGAAGAGTGACATCGTACGTCCGCCAACTCTGGCCAAGCTCGTTTGTATATACATACACATTCTACAGTGGCATAGTATGTAGGTCTTCTACAGTGGCATAGTATGTAGGTCTTCTACATACATACTATCGCACTTCCTTCACACGACCTATGCGCTAAAACTGGCTTAAAACTGATACTAATATACCTTCATGTCCTAAATTTTAGACAAATAGATATTATCGTCCCTACCTCATCTCACAGATCTCCTAAAACTGATATTATCGTACTTCATGCACCTCACAGATCTCCTAAAACAGATATTATCGTACTTCATGCACCTAACAGATCTCCTAAAACAGATATTATCGCACTTCATGCACCTCGCATATCTCCTAAAACAGATATTATCGTACTTCATGCACCTAACAGATCTCCTAAAACAGATATTATCGTACTTCATGCACCTCACAGATCTCCTAAAACGGATATTATCGCACTTCATGCACCTCACATATCTCCTAAAATAGATATCATCTTCCCTACCTTACCTCAGAGATCTCCTAAAACAGATATTATCGTACTTCATGCACCTCACAGATCTCCTAATACAGATATTATCGTACTTCATACACCTCACAGATCTACAACAGATTATCGCACTTCATGCACCTCTCAGATCTCCTATAACATATTATTGTACGTCATGCACCTGACAGATCTCCTAAAACATATATTATCGTACTATATGCACCTCACAGACCTCCTAAATCATATTATCTTACTTCATGCACCTCACAGACCTCAAACAGATATCATCATACGTCAGGCACCTCACAAATCTCCTAAAACAGATGCTATCGTACTTCACACATCTCACAGATTGGGGGGAAAAATTAGGCATTATCGTTCATCTATCGTCTTTTAGATCACCCCCGACATTAATATCGTCGCTTTTGCCACTTCTCTCGTTACGTAAATCATCAAACAAACGTTCCATGTTTGATGTCATACGTTTCATACAAGTCAAAACACAAGAGCATCCTCATATTAAAGTGGCTCACGAAGAGGAAAATATTCCTAAAACATCTGAAATTATCATTATTATTATTATTATTATAATTATTATTACTATCATTATTATTATTATCATTATTATTATCATTATTATTATTATCATTATTATTACTATCATTATTATTATTATCATTATTATTACTATCATTATTATTATTATCATTATTATTATCATTATTATTATTATCATTATTATTACTATCATTATTATTATTATCATTATTATTACTATCATTATTATTATTATTATCATTATTATTATCATTATTATTACTATTATTATTATCATTATTATTATTATTGATCGAGTTGGCTACGTACTAACCTTTATGAAATGGTGCTAAGACATGACGGTTTCGTGTATGGTAAAAGCATATGTTTTCGTTCAGGAAAGGGAGGAAAAAAAACAACTTTCCATTTGGCAAAGAAATGATGGCTCATTTGCATAGACTGAGAATGAATAAATGAATAGAAAATAAAGAATAGAAATATTCCTACTTCCCTATTTCTGTGTAAATTGTTTCGGGATGATTAACAGTGTTATTTTCCATAAACAGTAAAATCCCTGATAAACCAAACACACATTATCTACTCAACATCTATCATCAAATTGGCATACGTCATCAACACAGCAATTTCAATGTGATGATTTCTTTCTCATACCTTGTTTCATTGTGTTCTATGTCTTCTTTCGTTTACCTATTTACCTTTCCACCTCTCATAGTATCTCTATTCCTTTATCTCTCTATCTCTTTCTCTGAGCAGAAAGAGGGAGACCTTAAAAAGAAGAAAATACAAATACATTTCCCCACGCCATCTCAGACCCACCTACGTGTCCACTGTCTCTTTAAGACTCGCCAGCAGCATGCTGTTCGCCCATAAAAACATTCGCCCACTCCAGGCACTGTGAGCGCCAGCAGTTTGGTTCGCTAAGGTAGATCACGACGCTCCCAGCGCACAACTGTCGCCCAACCTCATCTCATCAACGGAAGGTAAACATTACCTATATTCATTCCAGCAGCGGCTTGAACCAATTTTCTAAAACTCCAGTTAATTAATTTAATGTTGTCCCCCAAACTGTGGAAGATTTAATTCTCTTAATCACAACACAGGGAAAGTAATGAATAAATAATAAAGTGAAAATGAAATCATGATAAACAGCTCAGTAGTTAAGTCTCTAGAACATAGTTATAACACATTCCTTTTCGTGGAATAGAGTCGCACTGTTCTCCAGCTGCTGCTGAACACCAGAGAGCATATATCATAATCTCTTCCTCAGTATATATATATATATATATATATATATATATATATATATATATATATATATATATATATCCTAGCCTGAGTTAGGTATTCATTTCACTGACTAACCCATCGGGGTGGATGAACAGCTGGGGTGACTGTGAACCGACTGCTGCAACCAGGATTCGAACCCTGGCCGTGAATGCGTCACGGTTAGGAACTTTATAACCAGTATACCACAGAGGTCCAGAGGAGTCAGGTATCAGGGTCATATATTGTCATTTCTAGCCACTGACTCTTGAACAATGCAGGATTAAATCCAAGTATTAGATTACAATACCATTCCTTGTGGCTCTGGTCTTCCTGTGTTATGTACGACTGAATTGGTGGTCTTTTGGTTGGGTAGTGTGGTTGCTACATATGTGTGGAGCTTGTGTTTGGTTGCTACATATGTGTGGAGCTTGTGTTTGGTTGCTACATATGTGTGTGGAGCTTGTGTTTGGTTGCTACATATGTGTGTGGAGCTTGTGTTTGGTTGGTACATATGTGTGGAGCTTGTGTTTGGTTGCTACATATGTGTGGGGCTTGTGTTTGGTTGGTACATATGTGTGGAGCTTGTGTTTGGTTGCTACATATGTGTGGGGCTTGTGTTTGGTTGGTACATATGTGTGGAGCTTGTGTCTGGTTGCTACATATGTGGAGCCTGTCTCTGGTTGCTACATATGTGGAGCCTGTCTCTGGTTGCTACATATGTGGAGCCTGTGTGTGGTTGTTACATATGTGGAGCCTGTCTCTGGTTGCTACATATGTGGAGCCTGTCTCTGGTTGCTACATATGTGGAGCCTGTGTCTGGATGCTACATATGTGGAGCCTGTGTTTGGTCACTACAGATATGAAGGCTTGTTGTTGAAGCAAACAAGCAGGAATAACAAACAAGAAATTTACAATGAGGTCAAAGCAAAATATCGTTGGGTCATTAACCCAAGAAGACATTAACGAAACAGTTAAATTAGCCTAATGATACTGCTTCATTTGCATACACATAGTATTTATTACTTACATACATCACTTTAAGAGATATTATGAATGTGTCTGGCAGTTTCACAAACCTGCTTGCCTTAACTTTTATGATATTATATCATAGCGTACGGGTGTAGTGAAGATATTGAATTATGTGTTGAAGATACGAGGTATTGATAAACAGATCCAATAAATGAGTGAGAGAGAGAGAGAGCTATGGTAACCGAACCATCGAAGGAATATTTCAGATACAGAACGATTGGGCAATGAAGGCTTGCCATAGGTGTGTTGTATAGTGAAGGTGATAGTGAAGATACAGCTGGAGTGTAGTGTAGGTGAAGACCGCAGGTGTAACCCCCCCCCCCCCCCCCAGCTTATGACACTATAGGACAAAGACATTAGTTGCGCAATACTCCAGGTACGGCGCTGAGGCTCTGTGAGCTTCGTCTTTTAAAAAACATGAACTGAGGCTATGTGTACGTGACCCACGTAGGCAAATAACATAGGAAATAATGATACAAAAAACCTAAACAAAAGCGGCTGTCACGCATGAGAAAGAATTTAGCAACAGAAATACATCTATCGATCTATCATCTTTATCTCAATAGCCTTCTAGAGACAGCATGCAAAATGAAGTTCCCTAAGGTCAAAAAAAGGGGCTTCCTCTATCTCCTTTTGGACCCTCTATCTCCTTTTGGACACTAAGCTGATCTCCAAAGCAAGACTAACTAACGTCTGTACACACACACACACACACACACACACACACACACACACACAAGGACCCCCCCCAGAGTGTACACCTCCCTCCCACCCGTAGCACCAACACAGTTCGCCGAGATAGTGTGCTTCTCTCAAGCCCCAGAGCCGTGACTCCCATCATCCCTTGGGCTTTAGCGAGTCTTGCCTTTAGTGACAATCCACATTGGGTCCAGTGGTGCTCCCGTCCTCTGCCACCCCCAACACACACACACACACACACACACACACAAACTGCTTTCGAAAGCCCCCTAGCGTCGAAGCGCCTTGGGGGGAAATGAGCTGATTCTATGAACCTTTGTTGGTTGAATATTCTCACACCAGCGGAGTTTAGGGATTAGGTACAGAGGCCCTCGGGTATTACTTTAACCGCACTGATAATAGAATTTTAGGGACATGCAATATTTTTTTTTTTCTAAACTGGGACTGCAAGGAGGATGATAGCGAAGTGTAGGAGTTTGGCCTGTCTCCTGAAGGCGTCGACTGCGGTAGGTGTTGAAGCGTAGCGACACCTTGCACTCTCCTGCTTCAGGAGGCCTGTGTCTCTACAACCAGCCGGATAGCGAGGGGGTTGTGTGTGTGTGTGTGTGTGTGTGTGTGTGTGTGTGTGTGTGTGTGTGTGTGTGCGTGATAGGAGCCTTGTGTGTGTGTGTTACAGTGACCTCTTTCAGATGACGGTACGACCCTTGAACAAGACGGTACGACCCTTGAACAAGACGGTACGATCCTTGAGCACGTCTATACGACCCTTGTGCAAGACGGTACGATCCCTAAGCACGTCTGTACGACCCTTGAGCAAGACGGTACGATACATAAGCACGTCTGTACGACCCATGAGCAAGACGGTACGATCCCTAAACACGTCTGTACGACCCATGAGCAAGACGGTACGATCCCTAAACACGTCTATACGACCCATGAGCAAGACGGTACGATCCCTAAGCACGTCTGTACGATCCTTGAGCAAGACGGTACGATCCCTAAACACGTCTGTACGACCCATGAGCAAGACGGTACGATCCCTAAGCACGTCTGTACGACCCTTGTGCAAGACGGTACGATCCCTAAACACGTCTGTACGACCCATGAGCAAGACGGTACGATACCTGAGCACGTCTGTACGATCCTTGAGCAAGACGGTACGATACCTGAGCACGTCTGTACGACCCTTGTGCAAGACGGTACGTTACCTGAGCACGTCTGTACGACCCTTGAGCAAGACGTTACGTTACCTGAGCACATCTGTACGACCCTTGAGCAAGACGGTACGATCCCTAAGCACGTCTGTACGACCCATGAGCAAGACGGTACGATACCTGAGCACGTCTATACGACCCTTAGGCCTTATGCATTCGACCTATAGGCAAATTGGCCTAGCGTTTGATCCAACACCTTGCTTTACTGACACACTACAAGGGAATTCCTACACGACTAACCACAGGTACACAAAACTACTAACGCATCATGAATACGGACGAAAATAAAAAGAAAACGCTTTTTCCATACGATATTCACACATATACATAATTTACATATGAAAAAATGTAAATGAAAATGATAATGTAAATCTGTTGGCTATGAAAACTTACGTCGAGTCTTGTATACTCAAGAAACTTATCAGATGGGACAGTATCCAAAGAGGAAGTTCTTCTGAAGAGAATCCATTGTTTTCCTTATAACCCCTTTTCATAATCCGATCCCTTCCAGTTACCTGACATCCCGAGAACAGAAGACAAATGCATCTCACATGTGGATCTCAGTACCATAAAACAAGGACGAATGTCCTTCAGAAAGATCAGAACCTACAAAATCCTCACCCATTTCACTACGTTGTCTCGTACCTTATTCTCAATGTTAAATCCAACAATTGTAAAGGGAGATAAGTCATCTGTTTACACCCTCAACTACAGCAACATCTTATTTTTCTGTACTTTACAAGCTTGAGCCACGTCTCTCTTATCTCCAAAGGCATTCACAAGGTTATAGACATTAGAGTTATCCATAAACAAATCTATACCCAACCTTGAACTCTTAAGCTATGGGTTGCTCAGGCTTGCGCACCGTAATCAATCATTCAGAGCTGCATCTAAAAAAAAGTAAACATAACCCTTCGTATCTTTATGGATCTTGTTTCTATTTCCCTCAAGGCCAATGTCTTCGAACGCGAGTCCCGGTGTTACCTACTTACCCCACCAGGGCCATGCAAAAGCCTCCTGCAGCCCAAGGCTGCGCTACTTTCAGTGGAAGGGAAGTGCAGACTCCTTTGGAGTGGGAGAGATTTTTTGAGGAGATTGTCTGTTACTCCTAGTGACACACACGGTGGTGCAATCTCTTGCAGGTGGAGTCCAGTCACAACTTTTTTTTTTTTTTTTTTTTTTTTGCTTTGTCGCTGTCTCCCGCGTTTGCGAGGTAGCGCAAGGAAACAGACGAAAGAAATGGCCCAACCCACCCCCATACACATGTATATACATACGTCCACACACGCAAATATACATACCTACACAGCTTTCCATGGTTTACCCCAGACGCTTCACATGCCTTGATTCAATCCACTGACAGCACGTCAACCCCGGTATACCACATCGCTCCAATTCACTCTATTCCTTGCCCTCCTTTCACCCTCCTGCATGTTCAGGCCCCGATCACACAAAATCTTTTTCACTCCATCTTTCCACCTCCAACTTTGTGTTGTATATATATATATATATATATATATATATATATATATATATATATATATA
>NC_092259.1:2065634-2105634 GCF_036320965.1 Panulirus ornatus | reverse complement strand
TCCACACGGCAGTTACCTACGACCGTGTGTACGTGTTTTGAGGCTCTGGCCACATCCAGCCGACCCCGGCGCTCAACAACGGGAGCGAGAGAGAGAGAGAGAGAGAGAGAAGGAACTTCATTACCTTTTCTTTTTCTTTTCTTTTTAATCTTTAGCAGAAGGGAAGGGGGAGGGATGGAGGGAGGGAGGAAGGGGAACGTGACATAATGGAAGAGAAAAGATTGGATACACAAACAAGAGGAAAGACATGATGACAGTGAGTGGCTGGCGTGATGGTCTTATGTGAGGAGGGGAGGGGAGGGGGTCTGTTGAATGCCAATGCGAGGAGAATCAGTGTCTGATGAGATGGTCTTATGTGAGGTGGGGAGGGGAGGGTCTGTTCATTGCCAATGTGAGAATGAGTGTCTGATGAGATGGTCTTATGTGAGGTGGGGAGGAGAGGGTCTGTTCAATGCCAATGTGAGAATGAGTGGCTGATGAGATGGTCTTATCTCAGTGAATGTAGGTTTGCGGCAGGGGTGTGTGATGTCTCCATGGTTGTTTAATTTGTTTATGGATGGGGTTGTTAGGGAGGTGAATGCAAGAGTTTTGGAAAGAGGGGCAAGTATGAAGTCTGTTGGGGATGAGAGAGCTTGGGAAGTGAGTCAGTTGTTGTTCGCTGATGATACAGCGCTGGTGGCTGATTCATATGAGAAACTGCAGAAGCTGGTGACTGAGTTTGGTAAAGTGTGTGAAAGAAGAAAGTTAAGAGTAAATGTGAATAAGAGCAAGGTAATTAGGTACAGTAGGGTTGAGGGTCAAGTCAATTGGGAGGTAAGTTTGAATGGAGAAAAACTGGAGGAAGTAAAGTGTTTTAGATATCTGGGAGTGGATCTGGCAGCGGATGGAACCATGAAGCGGAAGTGGATCATAGGGTGGGGGAGGGGGCGAAAATTCTGGGAGCCTTGAAGAATGTGTGGAAGTCGAGAACATTATCTCGGAAAGCAAAAATGGGTATGTTTGAAGGAATAGTGGTTCCAACAATGTTGTATGGTTGCGAGGCGTGGGCTATGGATAGAGTTGTGCGCAGGAGGATGGATGTGCTGGAAATGAGATGTTTGAGGACAATGTGTGGTGTGAGGTGGTTTGATCGAATAAGTAACGTAAGGGTAAGAGAGATGTGTGGAAATAAAAAGAGCGTGGTTGAGAGAGCAGAAGAGGGTGTTTTGAAATGGTTTGGGCACATGGAGAGAATGAGTGAGGAAAGATTGACCAAGAGAATATATGTGTCGGAGGTGGAGGGAACGAGGAGAAGTAGGAGACCAAATTGGAGGTGGAAAGATGGAGTGAAAGATGGAGTTTGTGTGATCGGGGCCTGAACATGCAGGAGGGTGAAAGGAGGGCATGGAATAGAGTGAAATGGATCGATGTGGTATACCGGGGTTGACGTGCTGTCAGTGGATTGAATCAGGGCATGTGAAGCGTCTGGGGTGATCCATGGAAAGCTGTGTAGGTACGTATATTTGCGTGTGTGGACGTATGTATATACATGTGTATGGGGGTGGGTTGGGCCATTTCTTTCGTCTGTTTCCTTGCGCTACCTCGCAAACACGGGAGACAGCAACAAAGCAAAAAAAAAAAAAAAAAAAAAAAAAATATATATACAAACACCCACACGATCCAAGCATGTCTGCCTTCACTGTCACTCACTCTCCATAGATCACTTCTAATTTACTCCAATATACACACACACATATATATTTTTCCATCTGTCACCACATAAAAAGACAGACGTACAGAGGCACCAGCAGTTGTGAGCCAAAGTTGTGGGTGGCTAATCCCTATTTGGTAGCTTGCATGGCCCGTCTCTCTCTCTCTCTCTCTGGGGCATAAGTTGAGCGTGCGTCTATCTCCACCTCGGGATCAGGAGTTGGGTAAGGTTGGGGTGGGGTGTGTGTGTGATGGAGTGAGGAGCAAGGAGGAGGAGGAGGGGACTACCACCTCCTCCTCCTTCCGCTTGCTGAATTATTCACAGGACGACGCATCTTGAGGGGCTCCCCTCGTGAGCCGTCATTTAACGACCAACACACACATATGTGTGTGTGTATATATATATATGTACATATACATATTCTCTCGGTATCAAGTTACCTACGGAGGTATAGGCCTAAGCAACGTGTATCGGCTTTCACGAAGACCAAGAGATGGTTCTTTCACGAGAACCAAGAGATGGTTCTTTCACTAGGACCAAGAGATGGTTCTTTCACGAAGACCAAGAGATGGTTCTTTCACGAAGACCAAGAGATGGTTCTTTCACGAGGACTTCGGGATTCTTCTTTCACAGGGGACCTTCGAAGTCGACTACCTACCATGAACCCACCTGTGCTGTACTGGACCATTCGTTGTGGTCAAGTATTCTCGTCCTTCAGATCTGGACCACTGAAGCGACACACATACCATAAGACAGGGAAGATGGATAAGGCTAGGAGAGAGAGAGAGAGAGAGAGAGAGAGAGAGACTTTTGGATGTGAATGAGCTTCGAGGACTGCAAGAGAGAGAGAGAGAGAGAGAGAGAGAGAGAGAGAGAGAGAGAGAGAGAGACTTTTGGATGTGAATGAGCTTCGAGGACTGCAAGAGAGAGAGAGAGAGAGAGAGAGAGAGAGAGAGAGAGAGAGAGAGAGAGAGAGAGAGAGAGAGAGAGAGAGACCTTCGGATGGGAATGTTCTCTGAGGCCTGGAAGAGAGAGACTTTTGAATGTGAATGAGCTTCAAGAATTGCAAGAGAGAGAGAGAGAGAGAGAGAGAGAGAGAGAGAGAGAGAGAGAGAGAGAGAGAGACTTTTGGATGTGAACGTGCTTCGAGGGGCTAGCTGGTTGGACGTCTGATCACTACATGGTAGAGGCGATGGTAAAAGTTTTATCATAAACGCTTTTATAAAAAAGTGGAAATATGCTCTAAAGTGGAACAGATGGCGCTTTCCTATCCAGTAGTACAACGAAGAATTCCAAATTATTTTGCAAAAAAAAAAAAATTTTGCTCCGATGCTCCGCAGTTTTTATAGATTAGAAAAAACGCATGAAATCTCATTTTTCTTTCGTTTTTTCATCATGATTTACGGTAAGGGGAATCATTCAAGTGGATAGAGCCGGGTGGTAGTGCGAATGTGGAATGGGAGATCCCAAAACACCTTGAATCGTAAATTGGTCCCCTGAACGAACGTCACTGGGATCTGGTTTGGGATACGGGACAAATTGGTTCTCACGTTAGTCCTGTGAACGAACGTCACTGGGATATGGTTGGGGGGATATGAGGCAAATTGGTCCCTTGTTGGTGTGATGGGACCTCACTGGGATATGGTTGGGGGGATATGAGGCAAATTGGTCCCTTGTTGGTGTGATGGGACCTCACTGGGATATGGTTTGGGATGCTGATCCCAACAGGTACCGGGAGGGAGGTATAGAGTGTTGTGATTCAAACCACAAGACTTTACTAGACCAAGACACGTCGTAAGAAGTGGTCAAAGACACGTCCTAAGACTTGAGTTGTGACTCGCCCTAAGACTTGAGATAGACTAGCCTAGCTAAGAGAAGGCATTCTAGACAGGCCCTTAAGACTTGATCAAGACTTTCCCCAAGTCTTGTTAGAAATTAAGACTCCCAAAGCCTTGATAATAAAGACACGGATATAATAGTTTCCAGTTCAGGTAAGACCACAGAAATAACAACGTACTTTGGAATCCATGGCTCCCCTTCCACTTGGCAGAAGTGATCGATTAGGAACTGGAGAGTGTGAAGTGGAGCGTCATTTTCATTCTTCGAATGATTATTAAATGAGAAAGGACGGGGCTATGAGCGATCAGGAAAATTACGGGGCTGAAGTGAATAAATACTACATTAAATCAAACAAGAGCTTATGAAAACCTTAGCTACCATCACCTAGGAGATGTAACCATAATTTTCAACATTTTGGGTTTGAAACAGACCAGCAACGGTGTTGTTATCTGGCGTGCGGTGGGAGGATGTAAACACACCCCCAGCGAGCGCAAGCAAACACCGCCAGCGAACAAAAGTGCTAGCGACTGAAACACGAACGACACCTCCCCACCATCCAGATTATTATCCAAATCACATCAAAAATAGTATTACGTTCAGGTGAGGTGGGCGAGGTTTTCCTATGCTCTGTCGTTTTCCAGACGCATTTCATTCAATATTACCCGAATAATTCCCTAGATTATCATAGCCGTCCCTACTACCACACACACACACACACACACACACACACACACACACACACACACACAGCCACACACACACATACAGCCAACGATAAGAATCCAGCGCTCGAGATGGCGTTCAAACGAGTCTAAATCACTTCCAGGAAGTCTGAGAAGTCTATTGTTATGCGAGCCTTCCATATTCATAATCTTTTCTCTAATGCTTTACCAGACTTCGTCTTAAGACTTGGTATAAAGACTTGTCCTTAGACTTGGTACCAAGACTCGTCCTAGGACTTGATATATAGACTTTTTCTACGACTTGGTGTAAAGACTTTTTCTAAGACTTGGTGTAAAGACTTGTCCTACGATTTGGTATCAAGACTCATCCTAAGACTTGGTATTAAGTCTTGTCCTAAGACTTGGTGTAAAGACTTGTCCTAAGACTTGATGTAAAGACTCGTCCTAAGACTTGGTGTAATGACTCGTCCTAAGACTTGGTGTAAAGACTCGTCCTAAGACTTGGCATTAAGGCTCGTCCTAAGACTTGGTGTAATGACTCGTCCTACGACTTGGTATTAAGACTCGACCTAAGACTTTATATAAGGTATTGAGACTCGTCCTAAGACTTTATATAAGGTATTGAGACATCCTAAGACTTGGTATTAAGTCTTGTCCTAAGACTTGATACTAAGACTTGTCCTAAGACTTTATAAAAGGGCTTGATGTAAGACCTGGAGAACTATGATCCTAAGACTTGGTATCAAGACTCGTCCTAAGACTGAGTTAATAAAGACTCGATCAGTCCTAAGACTTTGTAAAAGATGGTCTTAAGGCTTAGCAAAGAACGGTCCTCAGTCTTGGGAAAGACTCGGTCCTAAGACTGAGTTATAAAGACTCGACCAATCCTAAGACTTTGTCAAGGATGGCCTTCAGACTTGGGAAAGACTCGGTCCTAAGACTTGATGAAGACTGCTTCAAAAACTTTGGGTTAAATAATGGTCGAGAGGCTTGGTAGAAAAACTCGTCCTAGACGAAACAAAAAATATATCAATTACATCAAAATTAATTAACAAGCCACAAAATTACAACGGAGGTAATTAAAACGAAATAATAGGTGTAATTAAAGCTGGTGCTCATATATATATATATATATATATATATATATATATATATATATATATATATATATATATATATATATATATATTTTTTTCTTTCTTTCAAACTATTCGCCATTTCCCGCATTAGCGAGGTAGCGTTAAGAACAGAGGAGTGGGCCTTTGAGGGAATACCCTCACCTGGCCCAATTCTCTGTTCCTTCTTTTGGAAAATTAAAAAAAAACGAGAGGGGAGGATTTCCAGCCCCCCGCTCCCTCCCCTTTTAGTCGCCTTCTACGACATGCAGGGAATACATGGGAAGTATTCTTTCTCCCCTATCCCCAGGGATAATATATATATATATATATATATATATATATATATATATATATATATATAATATATATATATATATATATATATATATATATATATTATATATATATATATATATATATATATATATTATATATATATATATATAATATATATATATATTATATATATATATATATATATATATATATATATATATGGGAGCGGGGGGCTGGAAATCCTCCCCTCTCGTTTTTTTTTCAGTTTTCCAAAACAAGGAACAGAGAAGGGGGCCAGGTGAGGATATTCCCTCAAAGGCCCAGTCCTCTGTTCTTAACGCTACCTCGCTAATATGGGAAATGGCGAATAGTATGAAAGAAAGATATATATATATATATATATATATATATATATATATATATATATATATATATATATATATATATATATATAGATATATATATATATATATATATATATATATATATATATATATATATATATATATATATAGATATATATATATATATATATATATATATATATATATATATATTTTTTTTTTTTTTTTTTTTTTTATACTTTGTCGCTGTCTCCCGCGTTTGCGAGGTAGCGCAAGGAAACAGACGAAAGAAATGGCCCAACCCTCCCCATACACATGTACAAACACACGTCCACACACGCAAATATACATACCTACACAGCTTTCCATGGTTTACCCCCGGACGCTTCACATGCCTTGATTCAATCCACTGACAGCACGTCAACCCCTGTATACCACATCGCTCCAATTCACTCTATTCCTTGCCCTCCTTTCACCCTCCTGCATGTTCAGGCCCCGATCACACAAAATCCTCTTCACTCCATCTTTCCACCTCCAATTTGGTCTCCCTCTTCTTCTCGTTCCCTCCACCTCCGACACATATATCCTCTTGGTCAATCTTTCCTCACTCATTCTCTCCATGTGCCCAAACCATTTCAAAACACCCTCTTCTGCTCTCTCAACCACGCTCTTTTTATTTCCACACATCTCTCTCACCCTTACGTTACTTACTCGATCAAACCACCTCACACCACACATTGTCCTCAAACATCTCATTTCCAGCACATCCATCCTCCTGCGCACAACTCTATCCATAGCCCACGCCTCGCAACCATACAACATTGTTGGAACTACTATTCCTTCAAACATACCCATTTTTGCTTTCCGGGATAATGTTCTCGACTTCCACACATTTTTCAAGGCTCCCAAAATTTTCGCCCCCTCCCCCACCCTATGATCCACTTCCGCTTCCATGGTTCCATCCGCTGACAGATCCACTCCCAGATATCTAAAACACTTCACTTCCTCCAGTTTTTCTCCATTCAAACTCACCTCCCAATTGACTTGACCCTCAACCCTACTGTACCTAATAACCTTGCTCTTATTCACATTTACTCTTAACTTTCTTCTTCCACACACTTTACCAAACTCCGTCACCAGCTTCTGCAGTTTCTCACATGAATCCGCCACCAGCGCTGTATCATCAGCGAACAACAACTGACTCACTTCCCAAGCTCTCTCATCCCCAACAGACTTCATACTTGCCCCTCTTTCCAAGACTCTTGCATTTACCTCCCTAACAACCCCATCCATAAACAAATTAAACAACCATGGAGACATCACACACCCCTGCCGCAAACCTACATTCACTGAGAACCAATCACTTTCCTCTCTTCCTACACGTACACATGCCTTACATCCTCGATAAAAACTTTTCACTGCTTCTAACAACTTGCCTCCCACACCATATATTCTTAATACCTTCCACAGAGCATCTCTATCAACTCTATCATATGCCTTCTCCAGATCCATAAATGCTACATACAAATCCATTTGCTTTTCTAAGTATTTCTCACATACATTCTTCAAAGCAAACACCTGATCCACACATCCTCTCCCATAATGTTTCGTGTTCTCAATACTGATATAGTGATAGTGTTTCGTAATTGTTTGTGGGGATAATCATAATAATACTTATGTCAAATGACGCATCAGCATCAATCACACTTTTTTTTTTTACTTTATTACTGCGTCTCTAAATGTGTGGCATGGTCGTTCATTTCAATGCAAACTGGTCTCTATTTTTTTTTTCTATATATTTTCATTCTGTTGCAGCGTATTGAACAACGCCAGTGTTCAAGTCGTATCGCTCTTTCCGGGGTGCATGTGTTGACGAAGTACGACTCTCTCTCTCTCTCTCTCTCTCTCTCTCTCTCTCTCTCTCTCTCTCTCTCTCTCTCTCTTTCTTTGGGGGGGGGGGGGAGGGGTTGATCATCGCTTCATGACATCATATCGGCTGCCAAATAAGCGAAGGGCTCAACCACGTAAAGGCACGACCCTTGAGCGCGACGGTATACGACCCTTGAGCACGATGGTATACGACCCTTGAGCGCGACGGTATACGACCAATGAGCACGACAGTACGACCCTTGAGCACGACGGTATACGACCCTTGAGCACGACGGTATACGACCCTTGAGCACGACGGTATACGACCAATGAGCACGACGGTATACGACCCTTGAGCACGATGGTACGACCCTTGAGCACGACAGTTGGGTAAGGTTTTCCTGTCCTTTGACCTGACCCTGAAGAGTCAGGTCAAAGGCCACAGGGTGTTAACATTGTGCTCAGGGGGTTGTACCAATGCGGTCAGTGTGCTAAATGTATGATATATATATATATATATATATATATATATATATATATATATATATATATATATATATATATATATATATATATATATATATATATATATGATAGATAAATAGATAGATAGATAGATAGATAGATAGAAGAGAGAGAGAGAGAGAGAGAGAGAGAGAGAGAGAGAGAGAGAGAGAGAGAGAGAGAGAGAGAGAGAGAGAGAGAGACTGACTTTGGGATGACTAAAGTGTCTCGCTAGATATGTTTTTTTTTTTTTTTGTGTGTGTGTGTGTGTGTGTGTGTGTGTGTGTGTGTGAGTGTGTGTATTTACTTAGCTGATTAAAGTCACAAACATTTCCCCCCTCCTGTCTGTTTCGCTGGCGGTGTTAAATGATTCAGACTCTCCTCCTACGCCTCTCTCTCTCTCTCTCTCTCTCTCTCTCTCTCTCTCTCTCTCTCTCTCTCTCTCTCTCTCTCTCTCTCTCACACACACACACACACTCTCTTCCCCCCCCCCCCCACGTACAATCCGTCTCACCATCGTGTACATTCACTTAATCCATCTTGTGTGCAGAAATCCCATACATATCAAATATCTAAGTTTCTCCCAAGACCCCCCCAAAAACACACCTTCTGGTGAAGAGACTTGGGAAAGACCTCGAAATACCAACTTAATGACCCTGTATTTCCCCCCCTCCCCCTCCCCCCGTCCCCCCCCCCCCCCCCCATTCAATCAAGACGTCTTTTCTCCCCATTCGAATCCCACTTCCCTCCGTGGCTGCACGAAACGCACGAACCACCCACGAACTGTATCAATTCGTGACTCTTAGTCACGAAAAGGACTTAAAACACATGATTTGGAGGACTGATAACCAACTCCTATGCTTATTTCCCCATTTATCTTAGTTTTTTTTTTCTATTATTATTAAGTTCTCATCATCTACTTTTCGAACGGTGGGTTCGATCAGACAGCATCAGGAAGGCGGCTAAAGGCCTGGTGGGCGAGTGTGAATGTCGACCATCAACTCATTTTCTCGGGTCGTTATGGAACCGACACTTTTCGTGCCAGACCCCCGCGGTTTCAGGAACACATTTCCTCACCTCTTTTGATCATGTCGAGGGGTTCCTCTGGGACTTGATGCATTTTCATCTATTGTCTATTACGATACCTTTTCATTGATCTGACGACTGGTGTTGATTGTATGATACGGGCTTTTGAAATCATCACAGCCTCCATGTCTGTCTGTCTCTCTTGTTCATGAAATGGATGCGATGTTCCCAAGAGAGAGAAACAGTTTGTTGAAGATAACCGTGGTTTTGATATAGTTATATTTGCGTTCCTGTATCTAAAGAATCCATCTTCTTTCAAGGAAATTACGGCTTCCATTTTAAATCTTTTGCAAATTTCATGGGCTTTTACGACTCATGAAATGTAATTAGGATTACTTTCATATCTTATCTAGCCATATGTTCGTCTTCTAAAGACTGTATTAAATCGTTTCATGGTAATACATGTTCCTGTAACTAACCCTTGGGTTCTTGCTGGAAAAAGAAATTAGGCATCTTTCAATATCTCTTGATATTTTGAGTTCCTTTAGGAAATCCCTAGTCTTTCGGATTCGATCGGATATTTTTCAGTTCCTTTAGGAAAACTCAACGTTCTCTCGCATCATTCCTTTAGAAAAACTTCAGTCCTTTGAAGAAATGGTTCTGAATACAAGTTCCTTTAAGAAAATCGGATCTGCTCTCACAACAGCACTGGCAATCAGTTCCTTTAGGAATATTCAGTCCTTTGGAGTGAGTTCCATCAGGGAATTGAGAGCAACAGATAAGGTGTTCGTCAGAGAATTGAGAGCAGATAAGGTTCTTCGTCAGCGAGCTGGGAGAGATATAGCTGACAGTCCGCCCAAGATGGATGGGGTTCCTCCCCAGCCCGCCATGAACTGCCCTGGCCAGCCATGAACTGCCCTGGCCAGCCATGAAAAGCTCTGGCCAGCCATGAACTGGCCTGGCCATTTATGAACAGCTCTGGCCAGCCATGAACAGCTCTGGCCATTTATGAACAGCTCTGGCCAGCCATGAACTGGCCTGGCCATTTATGAACAGCTCTGGCCAGCCATGAACAGCTCTGGCCATTTATGAACAGCTCTGGCCAGCCATGAACTGCCCTGGCCATTTATGAACAGCTCTGGCCAGCCATGAAAAGCTCTGGCCAGCCATGAACAGCTCTGGCCGGCCATGAACAGCCCTGGCCAACCATGAATAGCTCTGGCCAGCCATGAACAGCTCTGACCAGCCATGAACTGCCCTGGCCAGCCATGAACAGCCCTGGCCAGGTGGTCGGTCGGGGGGGGCTAAAAGTTGAGAGATAAAGCCATCTGCCTCTTCTGTTGTCGGTCTGTACCCGAGTCCTTTCTTCCTTCTCCTCCCCCACTGTGAAACTGGTCTGTACCCGAGTCCTTTCTTCCTTCTCCCCCCCCACTGTGAAACTGATAACTGGGAATATGATGATAACCCAGTGGGGTGTTTACGACGCCACGTCATGCATTATGGGGAGACGAATGAGGAGGGGAGAGGGAGGGAGGGAAAGGAGGAGGAGGAAGAGGAGGAGGGAAAGGGAGAGGAAGAAGGGAAAGGGAGAGGAGGTATCAGAAGATGGTAAACACAGACGAAGGTGATCTGTTGTGATCCCTTGTGGGTGTCCAACATACCCATTACAGGTGTCCAACATACCCATTACAGGTGTCCAACATACCCCATTACAGGTGTCCAACATACCCCATTACAGGTGTCCAACATACCCCATTACAGGTGTCCAACATACCCCATTACAGGTGTCCAACATACCCCATTACAGGTGCCCAACATACCTATTACAGGTGTCCAACATACTCATTACAAGTGTCCAACATACTCATTACAGGTGTCCAACATACCCATTACAGGTGCCCAACATACCCATTACAGGTGTCCAACATACCCCATTACAGGTGTCCAACATACCCATTACAGGTGACCAACATACCCATTACAGGTGTCCAACATACCCATTACAAGTGTCCAACATACCCATTACAGGTGTCCAACATACCCATTACAGGTGTCCAACATACCCCATTACAGGTGTCCAACATACCCATTACAGGTGTCCAACATACCCATTACAGGTGTCCAACATACTCATTACAGGTGTCCAACATACCCATTACAGGCGTCCAACATACCAAATTACAAGTGTCCAACATATCCATTACAGGTGTCCAACATACTCATTACAGGTGTCCAACATACCCATTACAGGTGTCCAACATACCCATTACAGGTGTCCAACATACCCATTACAGGTGTCCAACATACTCATTACAAGTGTCCAACATACTCATTACAGGTGCCCAACATACCTATTACAGGTGTCCAACATACTCATTACAAGTGTCCAACATACTCATTACAGGTGTCCAACATACCCATTACAGGTGCCCAACATACCCATTACAGGTGTCCAACATACCCCATTACAGGTGTCCAACATACCCCATTACAGGTGCCCAACATACCTATTACAGGTGTCCAACATACTCATTACAAGTGTCCAACATACTCATTACAGGTGTCCAACATACCCCATTACAGGTGTCCAACATACCCATTACAGGAGTCCAACATAACAAATTACAGGTGTCCAACATACCCATTACAGGTGTCCAACATACCCCATTACAGGTGTCGAACATACTCATTACAAGTGTCCAACATACACCATTACAGGTGTCCAACATACTCATTACAAGTGTCCAACATACACCATTACAGGTGTCCAACATACTCATTACAAGTGTCCAACATACACCATTACAGGTGTCCAACATACTCATTACAAGTGTCCAACATACACCATTACAGGTGTCCAACATGTCCAACCAGAGTTCACGAGGGTGTGTGTGTGTGTGTGTGTGTGGAGGTCATACGGGTAAGGTGCAACAAAATGACTCATTAAGGAAACGTTAAGAGGGAATTAAGATTAACGAGACGCCTTAACGAGCCAGTGTTAATTAGTCTTCCGGGTTGGTTGCTGGTTGCTGAAGCATGTAGTTCCCTTCCCTTTGGCAGTGTTGGAGCTCCCGAAGGGTGTGTGTGTGTGTGTGTGTGTGGTGTGAGCGACATGACCCAAGATAACGACGAATGAACACGACATGTCCCAAGATGACGACGAATGAACACGACATGACCCAAGACGACGACGAATGAACACGACATGACCCAAGACGACGACGAATGAACACGACATGACCCAAGATGACGACGAATGAACACGACATGACCCAAGACGATGACGAATGAACACGACATGACCCAAGACGACGACGAATGAACACATGACCCAAGATGACGACGAATGAACACGACATGACCCAAGATGACGACAAATGAACACGATCTGACCCAAGACGACGACGAATGAACACGACATGACCCAAGATGACGACGAATGAACACGACATGACCCAAGATGACGACGAATGAACACGACATGACCCAAGACGACGACGAATGAACACGACATGACCCAAGATGACGAGGAATGAACACGACATGACCCAAGATGACGACGAATGAACACGACATGACCCAAGACGACGACGAATGAACACGACATGACCCAAGATGACGACGAATGAACACGACATGACCCAAGATGACGACGAATGAACACATGACCCAAGATGACGACGAATGAACACGACATGACCCAAGACGACGACGAATGAACACGACATGACCCAAGACGACGACGAATGAACACGACATGACCCAAGACGACGACGAATGAACACGACATGACCCAAGATGACGAGGAATGAACACGACATGACCCAAGATGACGACGAATGAACACGACATGACCCAAGACGACGACGAATGAACACGACATGACCCAAGATGACGACGAATGAACACGACATGACCCAAGACGACGACGAATGAACACGACATGACCCAAGACGACGACGAATGAACACGACATGACCCAAGAGGACGACGAATGAACACGACATGTCCCAAGATGACGACGAATGAACACGACATGACCCAAGACGACGACGAATGAACACGACATGACCCAAGACGACGACGAATGAACACGACATGACCCAAGATGACGACGAATGAACACGACATGACCCAAAACGACGACGAATGAACACGACATGACCCAAGATGACGACGAATGAACACGACATGACCCAAGATGACGACGAATGAACACGACATGACCCAAGACGACGACGAATGAACACGACATGACCCAAGACGACGACGAATGAACACGACATGACCCAAGACGACGACGAATGAACACGACATGACCCAAGACGACGACGAATGAACACGACATGACCCACGACGACGACGAATGAACACGACATGACCCAAGACGACGACGAATGAACACGACATGACCCAAGATGACGAGGAATGAACACGACATGACTCAAGATGACGAGGAATGAACACGACATGACTCAAGACGACGACGAATCAACACATGACCAAAAAACGACCAAAACAACATAACGAAGGGTCGAGAATCAGACATGACTACGGAACGACGAAGGCATGACATGACTCAGAGACGACAAGGAGGCGACGTTGTTGTCATGTGTCTGTCATGAACATGACAATGTCATGAAAAATGATTACGTAAGCTGTTGACACTCACGTCACAATGATATGACAGTGACGTGACGCTGAAATGACAGACATGACTGAAATGACAATGACATGACACTGATATGACAGTGACGTGACACTAAAATGGCAGACATGACACTGAAATGACAGTCACGTCACAATGAAATGACAGTGACGTGACGCTGAAATGACAGTGATGTGACACTGAAATGACAGTGACGTGACGCTGAAATGACAGTGACGTGACACTGAAATGACAGTGACGTGACGCTGAAATAACAGTGACGTGGCACTAAAATGGCAGTGACATGACACTGAAATGACAGACATGACTGAAATGAGAATGACATGACACTGATATGACAGTGACGTGACACTAAAATGACAGTGACGTGACGCTGAAATGACAGTGACGTGACACTGAAATGACAGTGACGTGGCACTAAAATGGCAGTGATATGACACTGAAATGACAGACATGACTGAAATGACAATGACATGACACCGATATGACAGTGACGTGACACTAAAATGGCAGTGACATGACACTGAAATGAGTGACAGGACACTAAAATGGCAGTGACATGACACTGAAATGACTGACGTGACACTAAAATGACAGTGACGTGACACTGAAATGATAGTGACAGTGACGTGTAGTTCACTCAAAAGTTCAGGTGTAGTACACTCAAAAGTTCAAGTGTATTACACTCAGTGGTTCAGGTATAGTACACTCAAAAGTTCAAGTGTATTACACTCAGTGGTTCAGGTGTAGTACGCTCAAAAGTTCAAGTGTATTACAAGTGTATTACACTCAAAAGTTCAGTTGTATTACTCTCAGTGGTTCAGGTGTAGTACAACCAAAAGTTCTGGTGTAGTACACTCAAAAGTTCAAGTGTATTACACTCATTGGTTCAGGTGTAGTACACTCAAAAGTTCAAGTGTATTACACTCAGTGGTTCAGGTGTAGTACGCTCAAAAGTTCAAGTGTATTACAAGTGTATTACACTCAAAAGTTCAGTTGTATTACTCTCAGTGGTTCAGGTGTAGTACAACCAAAAGTTCTGGTGTAGTACACTCAAAAGTTCAAGTGTATTACACTCATTGGTTCAGGTGTAGTACACTCAAAAGTTCAAGTGTATTACACTCAGTGGTTCAGGTGTAGTACACTCAAAAGTTCAAGTGTATTACACTCAGTGGTTTAGGTGTAGTACGCTCAAAAGTTCAAGTGTATTACAAGTGTATTACACTCAAAAGTTCAGTTGTATTACTCTCAGTGGTTCAGGTGTAGTACGCTCAAAAGTTCAAGTGTATTAAACTCAGTGGTTCAGGTGTAGTCCACTCAAAAGTTCTGGTGTAGTACACTCAAAGGTTCGAGTTTAGCAAGGTCAAAGGTCACGTCGGGTCATTTTTGCGGTCATGATTTGAACCTCTTCGTCCTTGAGCCCAGTTCATGAAAAATACACCAATACAACAGAACAATACACCAATACAACAGAGCAATACACCAATACAACAGGACAATACACCAATACAACAGAGCAATACACCAATACATTCATAGACTGGGATTGTTGACCCTGTTGTATGAAAAAGTTCAATTTCTTCCCAAAAATCTGTGGCCGGAAGTTTCCTGTGGTCTTCATCCAGTCTCGTGGAGACATCGAGCTACACAAGACAGTTTAACATAGACACGCAGACCACACAACAGACCTCCTTCCCTCCTCCTCCCCTCCCCCAGGGTCCAGGCGGAGTGGTTTGCCCCCCCCCCCCCCCCCCCACACGGGGGGAGAGAGAGAGAGAGAGAGAGAGAGAGAGAGAGAGAGAGAGAGAGAGAGAGAGAGAGAGAGAGAGAGAGAGAGAGAGAGCGAAACTCGGAAGCTACACCAACCCACAACCCAACCCGCGTTGAACAAGACCCAAACTGGGTTCGATAGACGAGGAAGACCCTCTCCTCTCCTTCCCCAAGCGTACACGAGGGGCCTAAAAGGGGAATGGGAGGAAGGGACGACAATTTTCCTCCCTACACGACAGCGGGAGTCGTCGTCGTCACGTGCGGAGCCACGTCGCTCGAGGAAACGACAAGTCGTGGATGGACGACTTCACTTGGGCTAGAGGACAGACAATTAGGTTCCATGATGGGCAAGGGACCTATCTGCTCTTGGGCTCTTGAGACGAAGTTAGAAGAGTTTGTCGGGGCGTCTCTTCTTGGGCTAGAGGAGGAAGAGGAAGAGGAGGAGGAGGATCGAGGACAGGGATGATGGTCGGTGTGTAGGAGGTGAGGAGAGGATCGGGGATAGGGAGGAGGATAAGAGTATACGGGTTAGCAAAAGGGATAGTCAGGTCTTGCTAGGCGAGTATGACATTGGTATATGGAAAGGAGTTGGTGTATTGAGGAGCTCTGTTGTGTGTGTGTGTGTGTGTGTGTGTGTGTGTGTGTGTGTGTGTGTGTGTGTGTGTGTGTGTGTGTGCAAGGGGTGACCTGGTTCATCTGGGGCTGACCCAGTGTGTGTGGTTGACCTGGTGTGTGTGGGGACAACTTCGTGTGTGGAGATGACCCGATGTATTTGAGAGTGACTTGGTGTGTGTGTGTGTGTGTGTGTGTGTGTGTGTGTGTGTGTGAGAGTGTGTGTGTGTGTGTGTGTGTGTGTGTGTGTGTGTGTGTGTGTGTGTGTGTGTGAACATCGTGTGTGCTCGAGAGACCTGTTGTGTTCGAGGGTGACCTGGCATGTTTATGCGAATGAACTGGTGTATATGGGGTTGGCTTGGTGTGTGTGGTTGATGTTGTGTATGTGGAGGGTTGACCTGGTATGTGTAGTGGTGACCTGGTGTGTGGATAGTGATGACCTAATATGAAATAGAGAGACCTGGTATCTGGAAGGCGACTTAGATTAAAAGTTTAATACCTGGACACTCCTCCACCTTAGACGTCCACTGTACTCAAATGCAGAGAAAAAAATAAGTATGTTTGCTTCAGACTGCTTCAAAATGCTTCGAACTGCTTCGAATCCCTGATGGAAAACGAGATAAAAAGAAACAAGATAGCACTTGCTCTGGGAATATTCAGACTATGGCAATGGTAATGGATTCCTCCTCACATAGTTGATCAGACGTGAGTATTTCGTTTGTGACCAAGTCACAGAAAACAGAAAAGGTGTGTGTGGAAGGTAAGGGTATGAGGGTATGGTATAATGTGAAGGTATCAGGTACAAGATATGAGGCTCGGTCAAAACTGATACGGCAAATTGAAAGAAAAAGGACACTTCAGTTAATGTTGAAGATTGGTATTTTCAAGGCACTTTTTTTTTCCCTATATGAAGACAAGATTCTGAGGCCCATTATGGAGGTCGACTTTGGAGGAAGTTTTTTGACTGTAACTGTGATTCGGGTCTTCGTCTTCATTGCAGGAGTGACTGAATGTGAACATAATTGTGGCTGGGATTCGAACGTTGAACGATACAAGTTTGTTGTTGATCGAGACGAAAATTGGGACTGCGTGAGACTCTGTTTACAGTCTAGGGGGACGTGTGGTGTTGTGTCGCTACACACAGACACACAGTTGTTAGTGTGTGTGTGTGTGTGTGTGTGTGTGTGTAGGTGGAGGAGGAGGAAGGGACGCCACGCCACACACCCCTCTCCAGACCAGCTGTATATGGCCCCTTAAAAAGGCACCTCGAACCTCACCTCACCTTCAGGATGCCATAGTCCCTTCTAGCTCGCATAGGACCAAAGCATGAAGGCCAAACAAATGAGATTAATTTCAGACGAGATGGTTTAATGTCTTTATCATTCACACTATTAAAGAAAGGGAACTTTTCGACAGCTTGATACTGAGAGGCGAGGAGGCGACTGCGTAAAAGTTTATTATGATAATGAAGATAAAGTAGTAGGCAATAAAGCCCTCATTAGCATAGACAGTAGAGCGGAGAATGTGGAAGAAGATGGGATATCAGGGGGGCGACACCTTCGCTATCGAAATAGCTCGACCGTTTTTGTAAAAAAAAAAAAAATAACCTTACTATTAAGCCAATTCGTTTTTTTTCTTGTATGTAGTGTGCTATCCTCTTTTGAACGATGATATGTGAAGGAGGAGAATTTCTGTTCTCTCTTCCAAAACAGCCAATGGCTGAAACGTGGCTTGACTTCAGACACCAGACCACTGTCATTACACCACACTGATGTCATCACGACAACCAGGTCCATTACGACAAGTCAACTACGAAAGAGAGGAGGAAGAGAAGAAAGAGAGAATATTGTATATATCATGTCTTCCTATCTCTCCCTACTCTTTTTCCTCTTATGAACAGCAAGGAACACGTCTGGGACGCTGGTGGCCATATACAGAAGTCGTGTATATGTTTACACTTTCCATTTATTGACCAGCCCCTTTAAGGGGAAAGGATGAATGGCTGCTTTAGCTAAGAGTCCCAGAGCTGCCCAGGTGGTCGAACCCAGTCTTGCTTATTCAATAGTCAGCGGCGCTGACCACCACACCACAGAAGCTTATGACGCTCTTCAAGGAAACATCTTATTGATGTAATTCATACAACGAAAGAAACTATAATGTTACACACATATATATTATCATCACAACGGCATTCAGTACTGTCTAAAACCCAATCCTTTATCCCGTGAAGTAAAGGACGACCAGAACCCTTAACACTGGCCGGAATCCTACTTAATCCTTCATCCCAGTTGAGTGGAAGGGCTTGACCAACGACAGGATTTTGTTGCTCGCGACGCATACGGCGACCAGCGACTCAAATTCGTCACGTCCTAAAGAAAAATGCATGTACACGGGAGACGTTACGAGAACCAAAGAAACATTATATAAATGATGAAAGCAATAGTCTAAAACAATAATCTAATTATGTGGTAAAATAAGGTGAAAATGGTATTGAAAGCGACCAAACAATTCAAAGCAACTTTGATATGTCACATATGTGGCTCACGGCGACTGCGAAGGAGTCATTACGTACAGTTCATATGTCATCGATCACCATCCCCTGTCAACGAAGGACAATGGAATAGTCAATAGACTCCAAATCCTACGTGATGCCTCACCACGTCAAGGGAAAGATGCCGAAGCGCTAAAGATGGTCAGAGACCCACTTGGTGTGCCAGTCCCCCCGTCAAGTGTAGGATACTAAAGGACTCTAGAAGGCCAGAGTCCCTCATGATGCGCCAGTCGCCCCGTCCAGTGTAGGATACTGGAGCGTTCAGAGCGGCATGGAGACGTACATAGCCCGTTGTCTTCCTTGCCACAAGCAAGATCCAAGAGTCGCTCTCATTACCACACTATTCCCCCTCTTAGTTTACCGTCATGACGTCACGAGGTTCAGATCAGGTATATATAGGACTTAGAGCATTAGAGGGAATATCCTCACTTGGCCCCCTTCTCTGTTCCTTCTTTTGGGAAAGTAAAAACTGGAGAGGGGAGGATTTCCAGCACCATCGCTCCCGCATCTTTTTAGTCGCCTTTTACGACACGCAGGGAATACGTGGGTAGTATTCTTTCTCCCCTATCCCCAGGGGGATAATATATATATATATATATATATATATATATATATATATATATATATATATATATATATAGTAGACACACACCTATGGTCATATTCCACATTGACGCACATCTTCATCCACCAGCCTTATGTTCCTCATCAGCAGGGCCTTTGATCACAGCCTCCAACTTTAATTAAGGTTAAAGGTGAGACTTGGAGATATATACCACCACACCTTCACAACCCCCCGACCGCCACTTCTTTTTGCCACCTGGAGACACAGACAACGTCGATTCCTGGTGGTGAAAGAGACCAGACCCTTTACGTCTCGGTTTCTGACCGCCCAGAGAATGAAACCTTTGAATTCGACTTCTCACGGTATAGCACGGACCGCTGACGTCGATTTCCCGTGGCACAAAACAGGCCCGCGATGTCGACATCTGGTTAACACAGAGTCGAACCCCTGAACATCGACGTCTTGTGGGATGAAACAGATCCTCAACATCTGGTGGCAAAGATGAGATCCTCAACTTTACCTCTGGCGACACATTCTTTAGACACAAGTCTTTAACCTGATATTTGGCAAGGGATATACCCAGTGAAGACCTGAAATGTCGATATCTTGCAAGAAAAATCAAGATATCAAAGTAAGCCTTCGTGATAATGTCCATATCTCGTAGACACTGCTAATGAACTCTATTATGTTCTATAGCCACAGCTTCGACGTGGAAATGGGGTAAAAAGAGGAGGATTCTCAGGCCTTTGCTAGCCAAAGCCGAGGCCGACAAACGGATTCGGATATCTTCTAGGGGACAGCAAAGGTGGGCTGGCGTCAATGTGAGGATCCAGAAGACGCAGATTCGACAGTTTTGTTGAATGACGGAGACAGAAGGGCGAGCCCAAAGAGGCTACCTCCTCCCCTTCGAAGTCATTCCTTAAGACTAAGGAAGAAAACCCAAGTGAAGAAAAAAGGACATTTTTCCGTCTCTCTGTCTCAGTCTGTTTCTCTGTCTGTCTGTCTGTTTCGGTAGTAGGTGGCGGGCAATGAACGATGGGGTTTGATACACAACTCGCCCGGGAAGGTATGTAACGGCGAAGCAGTGAGCCAACACTTTAGTGGCTGTCAGGTTCCCCTCCATGCCCTAGGCTGTTGCCCCTTCTTTCCTACCTCACCCACACGGAGGTCACGGGATTTCAGTCCACCAACGCACACACTCTCTCTCTCTCTCTCTCTCTCTCTCTCTCTCTCTCTCTCTCTCTCTCTCTCTCTCTCTCACGGAACTTCAGGCTTTATCGTGGTGATCGCTACGCGTCAGCACTTCTCGATGGTAAACTCTAGCTTTGTCTCTGGCTACCACACACACCCTCCCACACTAGCACCAGCAACGCCTTCCCTCCCTCGTCATCACTGCTACACCCTCCCTCCCTGACCGCCACACCCTCCCTCACCATCACCACTTCCCTCCCTGGTCACTACACCCTCCCTCTCTGGTCACCACAACCTCCCTCACCATCACCACTTCCCTCTCTGGTCACCACACTCTCCCTCACCATCACCACTTCCCTCCCTGGTCACCACACTCTCCCTCACCATCACCACTTCCCTCCCTGGTCACAACACCCTCCCTCACCATCACCACTTCCCTCCCTGGTCACCACACTCTCCCTCACCATCACCACCTCCCTCCCTGGTCACTACACTCTCCCTCACCATCACCACTTCCCTCCCTGGTCACCACACCCTCCCTCACCATCCCAATCTATGGGGAGGAGGAGGAGGAGGAGGTATTTCCACCCCACACACATCCCTCCCATACCGCCGACTCAGCTCCTCCTCCTCCTCCTCCTCCGGCCCAACAATGAAATATCCTCCCGAAAATATATCATCCTCCCTCCCTCCCTCCTTCCCCACACGACCTCCGGCAGCCAGCAATTTCTATCCTGCCAGGGGAATTGGGCAAGTGTATGGAGGAGGAGGAGGAGGAGGAGGGCGAAGGGGAGGGGGTTAGTTATCGTGCGCCAGGCAACTCCCCTCCCCCGAGTCTGCATAGGACAGACGGTTAACGGACAGAGACAGACAGACAGACAGACACAGGGCGCCTTTTCGCACTAGTAGACGGAGGTAGATAATAGACAGTTGAAGCACGCAGAGAATGGTAGAGAAAAAAAAAAGTGAAGGGCTTCTGGGAGGAGAAGCACATCTATTAAGGACGTAAATGACGCAAGAAAGGGCACTTCTGTAGTTCTTATGACAAAGGGAGATATTTTGAAGCTTTTTCTACACGAAAAAGGGGCATTCATGAAGCTTTTTTTTATGACTCAAAAAGAGAGCATTTCTTAAACTTTTCACGTCTCAAAAAGGGAGCATTTCTGAGGTATTTTCATGACTCAAAAGGGAGCATTGTGAAGCATTTTCACGACTCAAAAAGGAAGCATTTCTGAAGCATTTTCACGACTCAAAAAGGGAGCACTTCTGAAGCATTTTCAGGACTCAAAAAGGGAGCATTTCTGAAGCATTTTCACGACTCAAAAAGAGAGCATTTCTGAAGCATTTTCACGACTCAAAAAGGAAGCATTTCTGAGGCATACTTACGAAAAAAAAAAAATGGACACTTTCATCACATCTCAATGATGACAAAAAAAAAGAGGCACTTGTGATGCAATTTTTCTTTTCATAAAAGAAAAAATAAATCACTTCTGGGCCAAGGGAGCAGAGATAACCTCCTCCTCCCCCACTCCTGCCTCTCTCTCTCATCCCTCATCCCATCTACGTCGGTGGATAGACGCATCGAACAATGGAAGCTCTGGCGCAGCGACCATACAACCACACTGAATGAGGCGGTTATACTGATATATCTTCACCTTATGGCAACAGACTCTCCACTCAAAATGCTTTTTACTCCGTCTTTTTTGAAGAGGTTAATCATGGTCACAGAAAATATTGATATATATTGAGGAGCTCAAAGACCGCAAGACAATTGTATCATGATTTAACGCCAAATACGAAAAAAAAAAACCACCGGAATTTCTCTGGCATATGTGATTGTACCGAAATCCATTGCCGAATACGAGTAAAACATCGGAATTCACTGGCATGTGCGACTGTACCATAATTTCTCACTAAATATGAATAAAACACCGGAATTCACTGGCATGTGCGACTGTACCATAATTTCTCACTAAATATGAATAAAACACCGGAATTCACTGGCATGTGCGACTGTACCATAATTTCTCACTAAATATGAATAAAACACCGGAATTCACTGGCATGTGAGACTATGCCATAATTTATCGCCAAAAATAAATAAAACACCGGAATTCACTGGCAAGTGCGATTGTACCATAATTTATCGCCAAATATGAATAAAACACCGGAATTCACTAGCAAGTGCGATTGTACCATAATTTATCGCCAAATACGAATAAAACACCGCAATTCACTGGCATATGTGACTGTACCCAAATTCATTGCCAAATACGAATAAAACACCGGAATTCACTGGCAAATGTGATCGAGCCATCCTTTATGGCCAAACATAAGCGCGAATAAATACCGTAATTCAGTTATGCTAATTTTACAAAAATGTGAAGTGTGGGAGTGACTTGAACCGTTCACCTCATCAATTTACCTCACACATCTCGTACACTAGATACATGAAGATGTGTCTTCTTTATGAGATTGAAAACAAAGTTTCATGGCGTCTCATTCGGTTCGAAGCTGCTCCGAACCTTTGTCCGTTGGTCATTGGAAGCGAGACTAATTCTTTGGACACAGATTCTACGCATCATCTCTGCCATGTAACTTAGTGATATCTGATATAGATATGCTGTTATATAGGGCTCGACATTGTTAAATATACTCGTTGATACAACTATCATATATCCTTTGAACGAATCGCCCCAAAATGAGCTGGAAGTGGCGACGCTTCGAATGAATCACCGAAGCCTTGCTCATTATTGTTCACCACGACGCGAGCTGTGGGCATCAACGGGAGATCCGAGCTTGTCAGCTGGGCGTAGGGTTTACATGGCTTTGAACTGACGCTGATGGGTTACTGACCCCTTAGAAACGACGGTACACGACAGCACGACCTATCTAAACTTAACTACCTAACTTAACCACCTAATCATGTCAACCTAACCAAACCTTAGACATCTTAATTGACCACCTAATTGAACCTTAACTACCTAACTTAACCATCTACTCATGTCAACCTGACTAAACCTTAAAAGACAATCAATTAACCACCTAATTGAACCTTAACAACCTAACTTAACCATCTACTCATATCAACTTAACCAAACCTTAACAATCAACTTAACCACAAAACTGAACCTTAACTACCTAACTTAACCATCTACTCATGTCAACCTGACTAAATCCTTAACAGACAATCAATTAACCACCTAACTGAACCTTAACTACCTAACTTAACCACCTACTCATATCAACCGAACAAAACCTTAACAGACAATCAATTAACCACCTAATTGAACCTTAACTTCCTAACTTAACCACCTACTCATATCAACCTAACGAAACCTTAACAGACAAAATCAATTCAACCATTGAACTAAAACCTAACTTAATCACCTAACTTACCTAGAACGAACCATATAAAACCTTACATAACCCCTAATTCAACCGACCAACAATCTAAACTGAACGACCCTGAACTTTACATCGTCACGAAATTCCCTAGCGCGAGGAAACATGGCTTCCTCTCGTATTTCTCACCAAGAGCGATCCTTTTAATTTTTGGTGAATTTCAAATTAAGAAACCCGATGCTCCCTTATCATAACAACATTTCCATATGGACGTTTCCAGTAATAAAATACTTTTCTATTTTTTTTTCCTTTTTTTTTAAGATGGAAGATAAATTTCCGAGGATATTTCCCGATATTTTGATTGGTGGTTCGTAGCCAATGACCAGTCCCGACGCAAGGGAGGATTTGTTGACAAGGGAAGCCATCTTGCCTGCGTCCGATTCCTTTCTTTGGCGTGGTCTTGTCCATCGATCATTACACGTTATACAGAAATCTAATCATTTACTTTCAAATATTTTTCTTTACGACTTTAAATATTTTTAATAGTTACATGTTTCTAACGTCCATAGTGAATTAGCGTTACTTACTCGTTTTTATTTGATAAAATTGATCCGTATCGTAGGATACGAACAAATTGTAAATGGCGCGGAGTAAATTTTTTTTATTCCACAAAAAATCGAGAAACTGTATACCACACACTGGTTTACCGATCCCCATTTATGAACATATTGTTGTAATATGTACATTTTGAGAGGCGTGTATGGCGACATTGTGTGTATAGGTTAGTGGTGTGTAGGCCCCATTGGTGTGTGTATATATCGCTGTTATGTATTTAACGTATAATACGCCCAGCGTTGTGCAAGCCACTGTATACATCCGTTGTATACATAACTCACTGCAATGTATACCCAGTTTTGTGTTTGTGTAGCTAGCTCACCGGTGCAAACAAAGCTTAACGTGTCAATAGATTGGGGGGGAATATTTTCCCTTTACAATATGTTTACAGACGCCATCAAATATCGCTGAAAGGAGAAAAAGAATATCGTCTGTAAATCTTACCCGTTTACGGCCTTTGGGAATTTTTTTTCCCTTCTGTAGGGGTGTAAATCCGGTTCATTCTAATATGATTTTGGACCTATGTGAAAGTTTTCAAAGACGAGCCAGTAACAAGGTCGATATTTGGATTTATATCAATATTTTCTAAGGATATTGAAATGAGTATATTTTCATGCTATGATCTTGAATGAATATTCTGATTTCAGATTTCGAGACAGAGCTAAGTCAGACTTGCTTCACATGTGGTCGTTCGCTAACCTCTGCGCCACGGTGTTACGACCCTTGAAGACGACGGTACGACCCTTGAACATGACGGTACGACCCTTGAAGACGACGGTACGACCCTTGAGCATGACGGACCCTTGAAGACGACGGTACGACCCTTGAGCATGACGGTACGAACCTTGAGCACGACGGTACGACCCTTGAACATGACGGTACGACCCTTGAAGACAACGGTACGACCCTTGAACATGACGGTACGACTATTGAGCATGATGGTACGACCCTTTGGCACGGTGGAACGACCTTCGAGCATGACGGTACGACCCTTGAGTATGATGGTGCGACCCTTGAGCACAATGGTACGACCTTTGAACACGACGGTACGACCCTTGAGCGCGAAGGAATGGCCCTTGAGCACGACGGTACGACTCCTTGAGCACGATGGAACGACCCTTGAGCACGACAGTACGACCCTTGAGCACGACGGTACGACCCTTGAGCACGAAAGTACGAGCCATTGGTAGTATGGTGGCCTGAGTCATAAGGGCAAGATTAGAGACGAGGCCATCATACTCAAGGGTCGTACCGTCGTGCTCAAGGGTCGTACCGTCGTGCTCAAGGGTCGTACCGTCATGCTCAAGGGTCGTACTATCGTGCTCAAGGGTCAATGTAAAATGAACAACTATTCTGACAGGTATATTCACAACATGACATCTCCAACTTCACTTCGTCTCGCCCAATTTTTTCAATCCTGTTTCGAACCTTCACTCAACTCCTTAATGACAGGTTTCATTTAGCTTCAATTTTTTTTATTCCACATTTCCTGTAGGTTTTCCTGAATTCCCTGACAGTTTCAGGGCTTAAAAGTTCCACTGGCGATGATTTCCAGGAATTCAAATAATTTCTTTCAATTTCCTGATATCTTCTTGCATATGGAGTCGAGAGACGGTAGCGATATATCTCGAATCAACGAGTGATGGCCTCTGAGGCTTCACTGTCTCGTGATCTTGGGTTCAGAGGAGTTCGAAGTCCTCCGGAACTGGGAGTTCGTCCCCCCCCCCCCCCCCATTGGTCGTCGTCAAAGGGAGGAACTTCGCTACATCTGGTAGTTGCCTCTCACGACCTCCGTGGCGGAAGGAAACCAAACTTGCATTATGTCTTGTTATTCGTGCATGGGTTTATGTCATTGGCATCAGACATGATTCGTTTGAATGAACCATTTGATGTCATGCCGTCATTTCAACACCAGGTCATCCGGGTTCAGATCAAAGACGGTGGTTCTCTTCAAGGGTTTGGTGAAGAACATTGGGTGGATCAACCAATTAGGTGAACATCGGAACTGGGTGTAGACAGTGAGTGCTTGTGTTCTCCAGTGTTGCTGTAGTGTTCAGAGATTGGAACAGAGTTTGCAAAGGCCAAACGTAAGCTGTTATGTTTCGTTCTATCATTAAGCGACAAGGGAAAACGCAGGCTTAATTAACATAAGCTTAACTGAAGCATTTGTAAAAGATAAGCAGAACCTATGCAAACCTCACTTAACTTCCTCAAGCAGTCGAGAGTTTCCTAACTTTTGAAATTATTAACAAAAAATTGTGCGATTTATCATGGTCACCATCTGCAAGACGATACTGGGCTTGGTTTACGTTCGTGTCGACACGAACGTAAACCATTAGTAACGTACCTGGCACACGAAGTCATGCACCAGGCATTGGTATACCTCAATTATGAGTAGACACGAACGTAAACCATTATGTACCTGCCACACGAAGTCATGCATCAGGCATTGGTATACCTCAATTATGAGTAGACACGGACGTAAACCATTATGTACCTGCCACACGAAGTCATGCACCAGGCATTGGTATACCGCAATTATGAGTAGACACGGACGTAAACCATTATGTACCTGCCACACGAAGTCATGCATCAGGCATTGGTATACCGCAATTATGAGTAGAAACGAACGTAAACTTATGTACCTGCCACACGAAGTCATGCATCAGGCATTGGTATACCGCAATTATGAGTAGAAACGAACGTAAACCATTAGTAACGTACCTGCCACACGACGTCATGCATCAGGCATTGGTAATACCGCAATCATGATACTGAAATTTAAGGTTAAAACCTCAGCCATCAGGGCAGTGGGTTAGGCGAAGTTTGTATAGGTTCTGTCGTCTATAACTACAATGTGTCTCATCTATGTCTTATAAGCAATCCACGTTTCTCCTAGTAACCATACCCACCATTATCACCTTATCTAACACCGCAGAATAAAATCTGAGTTGAAAATCACGTTTCTCATCTTCTATTCTATTTCCTAAACACTTAAGCTTGAAATGGCGAGCGACATCACTTTAATATCCAAACCTAGTTACACTCTGTAGCCAACTTGGTTCCTACCATCACTTCGACGGAAATTGTAGCAGGTTCTTTGTCTCTGTAAAAGTCAAGTGGGAGGGTTTATTTCATCCATTTATCAGTGATGCAAGACCTCCTCTGGTCCACAGTCGCGACATTTACGAATTTACGTCCTCCTTGTCGGGCAAGTTAGGCGCCTCAGTTCTGTAAATTAAGTAGAGAGTTATGAGTCTCCTTCGCCTCCCCCCCTCATTTCAGTCTTTTGTTTCCCGTCACTTGATCGTGGAGACAGACGCTTGCGAGTGAAGCAGTGGCTTCCTCTTTTTCTTTTTTTCTGGACATCGTTTCATAAATGTGATAAGAACTGTTGTTGGCACAGCAGTGTCTTCAGATGTATATGTTCTGTTTTACAGCGAGTGAAACTGGCTTAGAAGATGAAGTTGATTGTCTGTACTTCAGTATGTTGAAGACATACAAGATTCGCTGAAGACCTTTGAAACTTGATGGTAAAACTCACTAATTATCCCGCGTTGATTTGGCGAATTGTACAGTACGTCGCAAAAGTCCGGACACAAAGGCAGAGTTCACTGTTTTTATCTTCAGTTCAAAAAATGTTCACATTTACATAACATGTACTTGCCTACTCATGAGTCCTTAAGGGCATGGTGTATGCATGTTCACGCCATGCAATCATACCATTCGTTGAAATGACAGTGAAGAATGTATTCTGCAGGAGTTCGAGTTTTTGAGACTGACCGAAGCAAGACATCACCTATGTTTGATGGTCTGTAAGGCCCCCATTGGCATCGCCAGTCCCAACACGTTGATGGTGGAGGTGCCAGAGTTTTTTTTACCCCATCTGAAAAGAGAGTGAGTCAGACCTGCTTCCTGCAGGAGACAGTGAGAAGAGAAGATAGGCTGTGGGTAGGGGCCTGCATCCGGTGGTCAGCCAACATTATATAACATTTCTTCCATCGTCGTTTCACTTTTTCTTTCTCTAAAGTCACTGAAGTGGCTCTGCATCATTTTATACAGAATGTCGTATTGCTGTTCACTCGCTCATAACGGGGGATCGAACCCTAGTTAGTTAGTTTCATAACACTAGTTCATTAGGGTCGAGTCAATCCACTTGAACCCCCTGTTCTTAGCCAGCTTCGAGGAGGCCTTGTATGCCGTGAGAACATTCATGTCCTTAATATCATGTGGAAAACTCCTGAAGAAGGTGTTGACACGAATCTTCTGCTGGTCGTTATAACTTGAAGTTCACACAACCTTGATGATATGAGCTGACGATAGACCCACAAACCTCGATCACTGACCGACCGACCATATTGGTTGGTGGGCGTCCAGTGAAGGTGAGGAACATGAGACATTTAGTAAAACCAGAGGACCAAGTTCCATCACTTGGAAGATGACTGGGTGACCCAAGTGGTGTCATGACCCGTCGTCCAGTGGGACCCAAGGGTTATTATGACCCTCTCATGTGTTACGCAAATACGATGCCACTGTGTGTGTGTGTGTGTGTGTGTGTGTGTGTGTGTGTGTGTGTGTGTGTGTGTTTTAAGCTCATGGTCATAACCAACTTTAATCCACTTGGCTAAAAAGCCAATTGAAGTTCTACGTTAAAAGTCTCCTCTCTCTCTCTCTCTCCCCCCTCCTTCCCTGGTCCAATATGTTGGTGTTCGTCGTCCCAGACATTTTCCAAACGACAATGTCATCCCATTATGTCATTATGGAGAGGTCGTCCCCCCCCCCCCCTACATGACCTTGACCTGGTGTTGAGAGATACGACCTCAGAGTCGTACTTCCTGGTGTGATCCAGCGTGATGACGTAACCATTAAACTGTCGCAAGTGTAAATGGCGTCTTAATGACGAAGGATCGGGCGCGTAGTGGCAAGTCTATCCAGGATCTATCGCGGGCGAAGTGGTGGTCTATCGTCGTCTACCATCGTCGTAATCGGGTCTCTGACGCCATGACGGGTCGTATCGTCTGGTCTATCGTGGTCCTGTCTGGCCGCCAGGCTATCGTGGTGAGGTTGACCCGTGTATTCGCGATCTCTTGCGACTTGGAAGCGACCTCAACGGCGATACGTTTTGGTCTATCGCTTCCTCTCTCTATCGCTCTCCATCGTACTCGCTGCTACACTGACGATTTAAGCTGGAGTACACGAAGCCTCGCTGGTACATCCTGCTGGGTAATGTATGCGTAATGTATGAGAATGTATGCGTCACAGATCCAGACGTGTGTGAGATGTATGAATATTGACAATTATGTATACTGGAGATGTGGGGTGCGTTGTGTGGGTAGGAAACTAGACCTGGAGTGCTGGCGAGGTGTGGGGGTCTGTCTGGGAGCCGTAGGCACACACACACACACACACGCCCTTGAGAGACGTTCCTAAGGGCTTCACTCAAGAGTACGTATCAAGGTTGGTCAAGATCTACTCATGAGGGAGGAAGAGTAGATGAATGATGGTGGATCATGAATAAAAGAGGATGAATGAAAAGAGTTGAAACGTCATCATGATATCAGCAAGGGGGAGTATATGGCGAGACCAATAGATAATCATTAGTGTCAGCTCAATGTTTATGTGGACCAAGTATATCAGTGGTGGGGGACGGGAAACATGTCATCTATAATCAGATGACTGACGAGGCTGACAATGTGGGTTTCTTAGACACCGTCAGACGTTATAGAGGAGGAGAGGGGGTCAGGGCTGACACTCTTGGTACTGGTGAGAGCGTCAGCCGTCGTGGTGGTGGTAGTGGCAATGAGGGAAGGAGGAGGTGGTGGCGTGTAGGGTCTGAGAAGTGGAGGCAGACCGACCCGGCCATTCTTCTGGGAGAGGGGAGGGAGGAGGGTGTCCAATACGAGGTACCTCCAAGTCTTGTGGTGTCGTCATCATCATCATACAACGATAACCATCGATCACCAAGTGTCCAGGGGAGAGTATGGCACGTCCCTGCACTTGAGGACGAGGGTTCGACCCTTGTATATGATGGCCTGGAAAGGTCAGGAGGAGGAGGGGGGGTGTTCTTCAAGCACCTCGCCGACGTCCCCAACTCCTTCCAGAAGATGGCAAGGGGAAGGTTAACACCGGCTTGATTGATGTTTGCTCGGTGCAAGATAGTGATACTTTGGGGTGTTCCTGTCTCATATTGGCCTTCCTGGGGACGAACGAATGGGGGAGGTGATGAGCAGGCAAGATCAGGTTGCTCCTGCTCCACCTGCAGCTCCTTTTCCTCCTCTTCTTCTTCTCCTCCTCTTACCCTTCCTGCTCCACCTGCTCCTGCTGTTCCTTTTCCTCTTCTCCTTCTTCTCCTCCTCTTACCCTTCCTGCTCCACCTGCTGCTCCTTTTCCTCTTCTCCTTCTCCTCCTCCTCTTACCCTTCCTGCTCCACCTGCTTCTGCTGCTCCTTTTCCTCTTCTCCTTCTTCTCCTCCTCTTACCCTTTCTGCTCCACCTGCTCCTCTTCCTTTTCTCCTCCTCCTTCTCTTACCCTTTCTCCACCTCCTCCTTTTCGTGTTCGTATACCACTCTCCCACACACACTAGTACGAAGCCCTACATCAGGGAATGCCTGCTCAGCACGCGGTGAGGAAAGGTGGGGACCGACAAGCAAAATGAATGGCAACGAACTGCGAAAGATACATCTCTTCCTGTCAGTGACCAGTGTCAGTTACAGTTATCCAGTGAAGGAAGCAAGTTACAGTCAGTAAAGAGTATCAGTTACAGTCATCTGATGAAAAGAAGCAAGAGTCAGTGAAGGAGGCAAGATACAGTCAGTGAAGGAGGCACGATACAGTCACTGAAGGAGGCAAGATACAGTCAGTGAAGGAGGCAAGACACAGTCAGTGAAGGAGGCAAGACACAGTCAGTGAAGGAGGCAAGATACAGTCAGTGAAGGAGGCACGATACAGTCAGTGAAGGAAGCACGATACAGTCAGTGAAGGAGGCACGATACAGTCAGTGAAGGAGGCAAGACACAGTCAGTGAAGGAGGCAAGACACAGTTAGTGAAGGAGGCAAGATACAGTCAGTGAAGGAGGCAAGGTACAGTCAGTGAAGGAGGCAAGATACAGTCAGTGAAGGAGGCAAGATACAGTCAGTGAAGGAGGCAAGATACAGTCAGTGAAGGAGGCAAGACACAGTCAGTGAAGGAGGCAAGATACAGTCAGTGAAGGAGGCAAGACACAGTCAGTGAAGGAGGCAAGATACAGTCAGTGAAGGAGGCAAGATACAGTCAGTGAAGGAGGCAAGATACAGTCAGTGAAGGAGGCAAGATACAGTCAGTGAAGGAGGCAAGACACAGTCAGTGAAGGAGGCAAGATACAGTCAGTGAAGGAGGCAAGACACAGTCAGTGAAGGAGGCAAGATACAGTCAGTGAAGGAGGCAAGATACAGTCAGTGAAGGAGGCAAGACACAGTCAGTGAAGGAGGCAAGATACAGTCAGTGAAGGAGGCAAGATACAGACAGTGAAGGAGGCAAGATACAGTCAGTGAAGGAGGCAAGATGCAGTCAGTGAAGGAGGCAAGATACAGTCAGTGAAGGAGGCAAGATACAGTCAGTGAAGGAGGCAAGGTACAGTCAGTGAAGGAGGCACGATACAGTCACTGAAGAGTGCCATTTGTAATCGCCCTTCCAACAGTGCCAGTTACGTACAGTCATCTTGTCAAGAGAATGACTGGTGCCACTGACTGCATACTCCACTTCACTCTACTCCACTCCACTCCACTCCAGGGGTGTGTGTGTTGGACAATGACCGTGATGGAGTGAAGAACCTCTTATCCGACCCTAACTGGACTTACTGGATTATCCGAAAAAGTCGGATACCCCGATGACCCTTGAGGGGGTCGGATCAAAGACCAGAGCCAATCACACTCACAGGTTTTACGGTCGCGCTCAAGCGTCGTACCGTCGTGCTCAAGCGTCGTACCGCCGTGCTCGAGCGTTGTACCGTCGTGCTCACGGCTTCGTACCGTCGTGCTCACGGCTTCGTACCGTCGTGCTCACGGCTTCGTATCGTCGTACTCACTGCTTCGTACCGTCGTACTCACGGCTTCGTATCGTCGTACTCACGGCTTCGTATCGTCGTACTCACGGCTTCGTATCGTCGTACTCACTGCTTCGTACCGTCGTGCTCAAGTGTCGTACTACAGTTTTTGCTCGACGATCGATCGTACCGTCATAACGTCATCCTCAAGGGTCGTACCATCGTACTAAAGGGGCGTTCCTTCGGACTCAAGGGTCGTACCATTGTATTCAAGAGTCGTACCAATGTACTCACGGGTCGTACCATCATACTCACTGGTCGTACCATCGTACTCACTGGTCGTATCTTCGTACCCACGGGTCGTACCTTCGTACCCACGGGTCGTAGCATCGTACCAACGGGTCGTAGAATCATACTCACGGGTCGTACCATCATACCACGGGTCGTACCATCGTACTCACGGGTCGTACCATTAATTTATCCAGACCCTTGATTTATCGTTTTGACCTAAATCATTACGAATCTTGATTGATAATTGCTCTGATAACTGATTCGCTAATTAGGTACTTTTAGTGAAAACATTGTAGAACAACTGATGATTCTGTTAACTGTAGCCCATTATTAGTCTCATTTACGTGCTTAATGCTTTTACAAACTTTTACACCACTATTTCTTTTATTTTTTTACATTTCCTGCGTTTACAGACTTTTACAATTTTTTTTTCTTTTTTTACATTTTTCGTGTACACTCTGACACACGCGATGGCCAAGACGAACATTCCTGTCTATCTTTTGAAAATCTCTAAATCTAAGTGAACTATATTACTAAATAAACTTCTATTTCATTTTTGAATTTGACCAAAAAAAAAAACCATCTCGCCGAGAGAACCGAAATATGAAAATCGAGCGAAAAAGATAAGAAACGTACAAAGAGAAAGTAAAAAAAATAACCAAAAATTTTGGAGGTATTGAGAAAAAATATGAAATATACTTTTAAAAAGCATCAGTTCATAGCTGTTAGGGAGAAAGATAAGAAACGTACAAAGAGAAAGTAAAAAGAACCAAAATTTTTTGGAGGTATTGAGAAAAAATATGAAATATACTTTTAAAAAGGATCAGTTCATAGCTGTTAGGGAGAAAGATTAGAAACGTACAAAGAGAAAGTAAAAAGAACCAAAAACTTTGGAGGTATTGATAAAAAATAAAATATACTTTTAAAAGCATCAGTTCATAACTGTTAGGGAGAAAGATGATGATGTTGAAGATGATCTCCAAAGCTGAGCGGCGTAAGGAAAGAAACAGACAGCTGCACATCGGATGCCCCGCCTGAGCATCAGATCCTAATGTCGCATTTCTGTCATTGTTTACCCAATAAAACATCATTTTCCACAACAAGCGTACGTGAACGAGCGTTTGTTTACCAGTGTGAAGTATGTTTGTTTACAAGTGTGACGTATTTGTTTGTTCCCCCCCCCCCATGCCACTGATGTAGAATATGGCCGCCTGTCTTAGGTTTATTTGGGCGATGTAGGACTATGTTCTTTTGATCTCAAGTCTCTTGGTTGAAGGAGGTCCTTAGATCTAAGACATCTTGTTGTCAAAATACCTTTCCAGTAATGACCAGACTTTCACACGCCTGGAGTCACTTGTATGGGGGTGTAAATGACAAGACTTTCACACGCCTGGAGTCACTTGTATGGGGGGGTAAAGGCTTTCACACGCCTGGAGTCACTTGTATGGGGGGTAAATCACTGCCACTTTTGCAACGTTTTCAAGTTACGAACGCCATTAATTTTGTGACTCGATCGATCTACTCAAATACTTAAGCCACACAGAGGTTCTTAGGGGTAAACTGTTAGGATCGGAATCTATTGATGTTATTAAGCGAATGACCTCCCGTGACCTATATTTTATGGTCATGACGTAACAAGTTCTGACCTTCATTTGTGACCTAGACTTAGTTCTGATGACCTTATTACACATGGCCTTTATCTGGAACATGAACATGATGTCTTTATTACATATGACCTTTATCTGTGATGTGACCTTGAGTCTAATTATGTCATTACATATGGCCCTTATCTGTGATGTGGCCTTGGATCTAATGGCCATTATACAGTATATGATCTTTATCTGTGATGTGACCTTAAGTCTAATGACCTCATTACATATGACCCTTATCTGTGAGGTGACCGTGGGTCTAATGACCTCGTTACATATGACCTTCATCTGTGATGTGACCTTGAGTCTAATTACCTCATTACATATGGCCATTACCTGCGAGGTGACCTCGGGTCTAATGACCTCATTACATATGACCTTTATCTGTGATGTGACCTTGAGTCTAATAACCTCATTACATATGACCTTTATCTATGAGGTGACCTTGGGTCTAATGACCTCATTACATACGCCCTTCATCTGTTAACATGACCTTGGCTCTGACGACCTCTCTGCTTCCGAACACACACACAGTTCATTATCACTGTCTGTCTGTCTGTGTGTCTGTCTGTCTGTCTGTCTGTGTGTTGTCAACCGTAAAAATAAATCTATGCCATTTATTTCCTCATGGCATTATTCATTTTTTTTCTCATAGAGGAACAATGGAAATAAATAACTTTTCACTGTCACTTTCTTTTCGTATATGTAAATTTTTTACCAGAGGAAAGGGTAGAGGGATGGGGAATAGGCAGAAGGATAGAGTGGGAATAGGAGGGTAAATGTAGGGCAGGAATGGGTGGGTGGGTGAGTTGTGGACATGGATGGGATGGTGGGATATAAAGGGATGGTGAGTCAGGGTCGAGTCTGAAATGGGATGGGAGGTTTGATGGGTAGGGTGATGGAGTGTGGGTAATGAGGTGGAATGGGGAATAGAAAGGCTAGGTATGGATGGAGTGGGAGATGACAGGATAGGACGACGGCAGTATGTGGGATGGATCTGGATGGAAGAGACAGAAGGACGGGATAGGAGGAAGGATATCGGGGTGAAGGAACAGATGGGAAGGAAGATAGGTTCACACGGACGCTATATCCGGCCCTCACACGGGGCTCTGGGGTCGTGGCCATGAAGGAGGAGGCAAGTGTGAGGGGAAATCCTGAGGGGCAAGTGTGAGGGGAAATCCTGAGGGGCAAGTGTGAGGGGAAATCCTGAGGGGAAGTGTGAGGGGAAATCCTGAGGGGAAGTGTGAGGGGAAATCCTGAGGGCAAGTGTGAGGGGAAATCCCGAGGGTAAGTGTGAGGGGAAATCCTGAGGGAAAGTGTGAGGGGAAATCCTTATCTACAGCATGAGAGGTGAGCCAGGCTCTTATCTGCAGACGGTGATGATATCAGATGTATACATCGTCCGTGCACGACCACAACCACCTTGTTCAACCACACTGTTCGTCGACCAGTGTGCCCTCGCCTTCCCCTCTCAAAGGTAGAGGCATCGACCAGTGTGCCTCGCTTTCCCCTCTCAAAGGTAAAGAGGCATCGACCAGTGTGCCTTCGCCTTCCCCTCTCAAAGGTAGAGGCATCGACCAGTGTGCCTCGCTTTCCCCTCTCAAAGGTAGAGGCATCGACCAGTGTGCCTTCGCCTTCCCCTCTCAAAGGTAGAGGCATCGACCAGTGTGCCTTCGCCTTCCCCTCTCAAAGGTAGAGGCATCGACCAGTGTGCCTCGCCTTCCCCTCTCAAAGGTAGAGGCATCGACCAGTGTGCCTCGCCTTCTAGATATATAAACAATTATTATGATTATAAGCCATTGGAATCGCTTTCCTGCACCTACTGATCCTCTTACTTGTATCTACAGCGATCTATCTAGATTTATAGATTATTATTATTATTATATGCTATTGGAATCGCTGTCCTGCATTTATTGATCCTCTTATTTGTATCTAGAGCGATCTATCTAGATTAATAGATTAGTATTATTATTCTTATAAGCCATTGGAATCGCTTTCCTGCATTTATTGATCCTCTTATTTGTATCTACAACGATCTATCTAGATTTATAGACAATTATTATTATCATAAGCCATTGGAATCGCTTTCCTGCACCTACTGATCCTCTTATTTGTATCTACAGCGATCTATCTAGATTTATAGACAATTATTATTATCATAAGCCATTGGAATCGCTTTCCTGCACCTACTGATCCTCTTACTTGTATCTACAGCGATCTGATCGGCTTCTCGCTTCTGCCGATTCTATAAAAGGGAAGTTTATTATAGACACACGTCCATATCTTTAAGTGGGTTCACGTACTGCTAAACCAACACACCCAAACCTCAGTACTTATACAGGTCTTGTGAGGGTTTTAAACTCTCTCTCTCTCTCTCTCTCTCTCTCTCTCTCTCTCTCTCTCTCTCTCTCTCTCTCTCTCTCTCTCTCTCTCTCTCTCACTATCTTCCCCCCAACACCCAACGCCCCTCACCCCCACTGCTGGAAAGGTTAGGAGTCAAGTTGTCCACAGATAAGACTCCCAACATCCAAGAGCTCCTCCTCGTCCTCCCGCCCGATACCACCTGGTCTGATCTGGTGTCGTCCACTACGCGTCACCTCCCACGTGGTCACTACAGTAAGACCACTACACAAACACCACGTGGTCACTAAAGTAAGACCACTACACAAACAGCACGTGGTCACTAAAGTAAGACCACTACACAAACAGCACGTGGTCACTACAGTAAGACCACTACACAAACAGCACGTGGTCACTACAGTAAGACCACTACACAAACAGCACGTGGTCACTACAGTAAGACCACTACACAAACAGCACGTGGTCACTACAGTAAGACCACTACACAAACAGCACGTGGTCACTACAGTAAGACCACTACACAAACAGCCCGTCGTCACCTCCCACGTGGTCACTACAGTAAGACCACTACACAAACAGCCCGTCGTCACCTCCCACGTGGTCACTACAATAAGACCACTACACAAACAGCACGTGGTCACTACAGTAAGACCACTACACAAACACCACGTGGTCACCACAGTAAGACCACTACACAAACACCACGTGGTCACTACAGTAAGACCACTACACAAACAGCACGTGGTCACTACAGTAAGACCACTACACAAACAGCACGTGGTCACCACAGTAAGACCACTACACAAACACCACGTGGTCACCACAGTAAGACCACTACACAAACACCACGTGGTCACCACAGTAAGACCACTACACAAACAGCACGTGGTCACTACAGTAAGACCACTACACAAACACCACGTGGTCACTACAGTAAGACCACTACACAAACACCACGTGGTCACTACAGTAAGACCACTACACAAACACCACGTGGTCACTACAGTAAGACCACTACACAAACAGCACGTGGTCACCACAGTAAGACCACTACACAAACACCACGTGGTCACCACAGTAAGACCACTACACAAACACCACGTGGTCACCACAGTAAGACCACTACACAAACACCACGTGGTCACTACAGTAAGACCACTACACAAACACCACGTGGTCACTACAGTAAGACCACTACACAAACAGCACGTGGTCACTAAAGTAAGACCACTACACAAACAGCACGTGGTCACTACAGTAAGACCACTACACGTGGTCACTACAGTAAGACCACTACACGTGGTCACTACAGTAAGACCACTACACGTGGTCACTACAGTAAGACCACTACACGTGGTCACTACAGTAAGACCACTACACGTGGTCACTACAGTAAGACCACTACACGTGGTCACTACAGTAAGACCACTACACGTGGTCACTACAGTAAGACCACTACACGTGGTCACTACAGTAAGACCACTACACATACAGACCCTCACTCCTCCAGCCCTGGCCAGCGAGCGAGAAGTCTCATGATAATATTTTTAATGTTATTATAATTATACTTTGTGATAATTGACGTCAGAAGTATACTCTATAATACTCGTGCTTAAAATCATACTTTTTAATGTTATTATAATTATACTTTGATATTTGACGTTAGAATTATACTTTATAATACTCGTGCTTAAAATTATACTTTATAATTTTATTATAATACTTTGTGATATTTGACGTTAGAATCATACTTTATAATACTTGTTTAGAATTGTACTTTATGATGTTACTACAATAATACTTTGTGATAATTGACGTCAAAATTATACTTTGACATCAGCATTATACTTTATAATGCTCGTTATTAGAATTATACTTTAAGACACTCGTTATTGGAATTATACTTTATAACACTATTAGAATAATACTTTAGAGGACTCGTTATTAGAATTATACTTTATAATACTCGTTATTAGAATCATATAATACTCGTTATTAGAATTATACTTTATAATACTCGTTATTAGAATCATATAATACTCGTTATTAGAATTATACTTTATAATTATACTTTATAATTATATACTTTATAATTATACTTTAATTATATACTTTATAATTATACTTTATAATACTCGTTATTAGAATCATATAATACTCGTTATTAGAATTATACTTTATAATACTCGTTATCAAAATTATACTTTATAATACTCGTTATTAGAATCATATAATACTCGTTATCAAAATTATACTTTATAATACTCGTTATTAGAATCATATAATACTCGTTATTAGAATTATACTTTATAATACTCGTTATCAAAATTATACTTTATAATACTCGTTATTAGAATCATATAATACTCGTTATCAAAATTATACTTTATAATACTCGTTATTAGAATTATACTTTATAATACTCGTTATCAAAATTATACTTTATAATACACGTTATTAGAATCATATAATACTCGTTATTAGAATTATACTTTATAATACTCGTTATTAGAATTATACTTTATAATACTCGTTATTAGAATCATATAATACTCGTTATCAAAATTATACTTTATAATACTCGTTATTAGAATTATACTTTATAATACTCGTTATCAAAATTATACTTTATAATACACGTTATTAGAATCATATAATACTCGTTATTAGAATTATACTTTATAATACTCGTTATCAAAATTATACTTTATAATACTCGTTATTAGAATCATATAATACTCGTTATCAAAATTATACTTTATAATACTCGTTATTAGAATCATATAATACTCGTTATTAGAATTATACTTTATAATACTCGTTATCAAAATTATACTTTATAATACACGTTATCAAAATTAAATTCTATAATACACGTTATTAAAATTATACTTTGATACTCGTTATTAGAATTATACTTTGATACTCGTTATTGAAATTACATTTCGTAATAACTGATATCAAATCCTATCTCACTGTGGTGGAGAAGTTTTCTATAATCTCTCGCCAAA
>NC_092259.1:2020634-2060634 GCF_036320965.1 Panulirus ornatus | reverse complement strand
CTTGACATCTCTCTCTCTCTCTCTCTCTCTCTCTCTCTCTCTCTCTCTCTCTCTCTGTCTTTCCTCTCCTCTCTCTTTTTCCCCCCACTCTCTTTCTCCCCCTTTCTCGTTCTTTCCCCCCCCCTCACTCTTTCTTCTCCCACTCTCTTTCTTCCCATTTCTCGTTCTTTCCCCCCCACTCACTCTTTTTTCCCCCACTCTCTTTCTTCCCATTTCTCGTTCTTTCCCCCCTCACTCTTTCTTCCCCCACTCTCTTTCTTCCCCTTTCTCGTTCTTTCCCCCCTCACTCTATCTTCCCCTTTCTTGTTCTTTCCCCCCCCTCTCACTCTTTCTTCCCCTTTCTCGTTCTTTCCCCCCTCACTCTATCTTCCCCTTTCTCGTTCTTTCCCCCTCACTCTTTCTTCCCCTTTCTCGTTCTTTCCCCCTCACTCTTTCTTCCCCTTTCTCGTTCTTTCCCCCCTCACTCTTTCTTCCCCTTTCTCGTTCTTTCCCCCCCTCACTCTTTCTTCCCCCACTCTCTTTCTTCCCCTTTCTCGTTCTTTCCCCCCCCTCACTCTTTCTTTCCCCATTCTCTTTCTTCCCCTTTCTCGTTCTTTCCCCCCCTCACTCTATCTTCCCCTTTCTTGTTCTTTCCCCCACCCTCTCACTCTTTCTTCCCCTTTCTCGTTCTTTCCCCCCCTCACTCTTTCTTCCCCTTTCTCGTTCTTTCCCCCTCACTCTTTCTTCCCCTTTCTCGTTCTTTCCCTCCCTCACTCTTTCTTCCCCCACTCTCTTCCCCCCCCCTTTCTCGTTCTTTCCCCCCCTCACTCTTTCTTCCCCCCCTCTCTTTCTTCCCCTCCCCTCTCTTTCTTTCCTCCCTTCCTCCCTCCACTTCCCTCCCTCTCCCACCAGACCTTGTCCATGTCACCCTTCGGTCACGCTGAGAATACAGAGATAAAGTCTCGGTTTATGATACACAAGAAGGGGCTTTTCAAGAGCCCCCCCCCCCCCCCCCCCCCCCCGCAGAATGCCCGTCGACACACTCGTCAAGAAGTTAATTTCAGGAGAGAGGAGAGGTCGGTCGTGAGAGCTGGGATGTTTATGTGCCCTGGGATATTTCTCTGAGCTGTGGGTGTTTGTGTGTATGTGTGTGTGTGTGTGTGTGTGTGTGTGTGTGTGTGTGTGTGTGTGTGTGTGTGTGTATGTGTGTGTGAACTGGGGTGTTTGTGTGTGAGCTGGGATAATTGAGTGAGCTTGGGTGTTTGTGTGCGAGCTGGGATAATTGAGCTGGGGTGTTTGTGTGTGAGCTGGGATAATTGAGTGAGCTTGGGTGTTTGTGTGTGAGCTGGGATAATTGAGGAAGCTAGGGTGTTTGTGTGTGAGCTGGGATAACTGAGTGAGCTTGGGTGTTTGTGTGCGAGCTGGGATAATTGAGTGAGCTAGGGGGTGTTTGTGTGTGAGCTGGGATAATTGAGTGAGCTAGGGGGTGTTTGTGTGTGAGCTGGGATAATTGAGTGAGCTTGGGGTGTTTGTGTGCGAGCTGGGATAATTGAGTGAGCTAGGGGGTGTTTGTGTGTGAGCTGGGATAATTGAGTGAGCTGGGGTGTGTGTACTCGGTCGTTTTTGTGAGCTCTGGGATGTTTGAGTGAGCTCTGGGATGTTTAAGTGAGCTCTGGGATGTTTGTGTGAGCTCTGGGATGTTTAAGTGAGCTCTGGGATCATTTTGTGAGCTCTGGGATCATTGTGTGAGCTAGGATCAGTGCGAGTTTTGATGTTTGCGTGAGCTCTCACACTCTCACACCACAGCCGAGATGAGCGGGGTAGTGTGGGGGCACGACACGACACAAGACGACCCTTCGCCACCCGTAGTGTGACGCGTCCTCACAACACACCCGGGTAACATAACCTCACAACACAGTCAAGGTGACCCGTCGTGGTGTTTCCCCTTCTCTCTCTCTCTCTCTCTCTCTCTCTCTCTCTCTCTCTCTCTCTCTCTCTCTCTCTCTCTCTATCTATCTATCTATGTGTGTGTGTGTGAGAGAGAGAGAGAGAGAGAGAGAGAGAGAGAGAGAGAGAGAGAGAGACTCGTACAGCCAGAAACCACTCTCTCTCTCTCTCTCACACATACTCAGAGAATGGCACGTCCTCGCTCGTCATGCCTGGGCACGAAGGTGGGGGGGTACTTACTTTTGCTCCCCCCTTATTACTAGGATAGAGGACTCACGCGCCCCTTTTAACCCAACCATCCTATGAGAGAGGGTTAAAAAAAAAAGGGGGGGGGGGTCAGTTTTTACCATATCACCACTGTACGAAGCAGTGGCGCTGTTCATAATATGAAACCCACAGTTTTATCACCCTTAATAGCCCCTAAAGGGAAATTGGACCCTCTTTTTCTCCCCCTCGTTTTCTATGAGGATGGAGGACGAAGGGTGGACTATTAATATCTCCCCACGGCCCGTTGCTGTCTCTTCCAGAGCTCTGTAACTCTGCCAGGGACAACTATAATAAGGTGGCTGGTTTATGACCTTAAAGTTTAGCTGTTATCTAGTTTATGGGAGAGGGAAATTCCTCTCCCACTGTTACCGGCGGATCCTACTGCCCCACACGATTCAAGTCGATTTAAGAGGATGCGACATTTTTTTTTTTTTTTTCAATAGGTCATAATTTGTAAGCCCGAGTTACAGGGGCATCCACTTATGGTTAACGAGAAATACGTCGTCTATATACTAGTGTGTGGAAAATGATGCGTTTTATTAACATGACCGAATCCTCAACAAATTTTAACTTAAAGGATTTAAAATTTTATAAGGTAATTTCGAAGTCGTATATATACACGATAAGTTTCCAAGTGCACTTTCGTGTAGTAATCACATCATGAAAGATACAAGAAAGAAATATAAGTCAGCTTGATATACAACGAAGAGACGTGATTATTACACGGAAGTGTAATATATATATATATATATATATATATATATATATATATATATATATATATATATATATATATATATATATATCTTTTTTTTTTCATACTATTCGCCATTTCCCGCGTTAGCGAGGTAGCGTTAAGAACAGAGGACTGAGCCTTTGAGGGAATATCCTCACTTGGCCCCCTTCTCTGTTCCTTCTTTTGGAAAATTAAAAAAGAGAGGTGAGGATTTCCAGCCCCCCGCTCCCTTCCCTTTTAGTCGCCTTCTACGACACGCAGGGAATACGTGGGAAGTATTCTGCCTATCTATCAGTCACTGCATAAATAAAAAAATATGCCATTTAAAGAAAATGTCTCAAATTGGTAAATGAATAACCAGATGCGAGATTAATCAACCACACATCATGATAATTGAGGCCATGATAATACCCACTGATAATCGAATGATTATCAAACGCACCAGCTGAGGAAGGCAGTGGAGTATGGACCCACGTAATGTCAGAATATGACCTTTCTAATTCCAGTCCCAATTAAAATCCCATATTCTAAAGTGGTTTATGGCAATAACCCCCCAGTGGAATAATTCCAGGAAAAAAAAAAAGAGATTGTGATCATCAACTTATGAATAAAAGGTAGGGAAATAAATGCCTTGATACATCCTTAACACAATGAAATTATTCCAATAATAAAAGTTCCTAACAGTATATAAATCACACTCGTAAAAGCTGCCATGATTAATAGAAGCTACAGTGATTAATGAAAAGGGGCCACAGTGATTAATATGGCCGTTGTAATGGCTCCACCCCCTCAACAACCCCTTCGAAGATGAATGAATCACCATCGAGACGAAGATGAATGTTTTACGAATCACCATCGAGACAATGAATATATCTTTATATTCTCGGGTGATGAATGATTAATCTCCTTGAATGAATGAGGGAATAGCAGTATATCTTCACACACAAAACTGAAGCCAAAGGAGCGACCAGTTCACAGTGGGTTTTATATCTTAACTCCAGTTTGACAATCGTCCAAATAAGAGACTTGGGGAACCCATGGAAAGAGAGAGAAATAGAAGCGAGAAGCTCTGGTGGAAAAGACAAAACACGATCGGAATGTTTCTAGATGAAATGCCTTTGTGGAGCCGCTAGACTTATTCAGATCCTGGCGTATCGGTTCGGATCTTATTCACATCCTTTAGAGTGTCGTCTCTTGATATTTTCAGATCCCGTTGAGTCTGGTCCGGAAACTTGTTCACATCCCTCAAACGTCGTGTTAGAACTAATTCAGATCCCTCAAATGTCCTCCGACGTCACAGCGCTCGTTCACATCCCTCAAGCACCATGTGTTAGAACTTATTCAGATCCCTCCAATGTCCCTCCAACTCTTATGTAAACAGAACAGGTCTCGAGGCAAGCACTCGTTCCTATCCCTCACCTGTCGCCCGCAGCTCTCGATCCCATCCCGTAAACCCGTCGCTTTTGGAACTTGTTTCACATCCCTCAGCCTCGCTCCTCTTGTGGTTTTCAAAACAAAACTTTTCAGGAACTTCCAGATGATTGGTCGGCCCTTATCATCATCATCATCATTCCTATCAACGAAAATCCGATCATGATTTTACAGCAACGAAGATAAGGAAAATGCAAAGGAGCCAGCCTTAATATAGCGAAAGGTATGGATGTATCAGCCCGACACATTGTTATCTTCACCGCCATATTTAGAACAGATGACACTACTGGTTATGCTTTGTCAAGATCTAGTGATACCATTAAGGAAATACTCTCTCTTGCCCAGTAGTGATGATAATGTAAGAAAAGGTCTCTCTTGCCCTGTGGTGATAGTGTAAGAAAAGGTCTCTCTTGCCCTGTGGTGATAAGTGTAAGAAAAGGTCTCTTGCCCAGTAGTGACAGTGTAAGAAAAGGTTTCTCTTGCCCAGTAGTAATATTGTAAGAAAAGGTCTCTTGCCCTGTAGTGATAGTGTAAGAAAAGGTCTCTTGCCCTGTAGTGATAGTGTAAGAAAAGGTTTCTCTTGCCCAGTAGTGATGATAATGTAAGAAAAGGTCTCTTGCCCTGTAGTGATGATAGTGTAAGAAAAGGTCTCTCTTGCCCTGTAGTAATAGTGTAAGAAAAGGTCTCTCTTGCCCTGTAGTAATAGTGTAAGAAAAGGTCTCTCTTGCCCTGTAGTAATAGTATAAGAAAAGGTTTCTCTTACCCAGTAGTGATGATAATGTAAGAAAAAGTCTCTTGCCCTGTAGTGATGATAGTGTAAGAAAAGGTCTCTCTTGCCCTGTAGTGATGATAGTGTAAGAAAAGGTCTCTTGCCCAGTGGTGATAGTGTAAGAAAAGGTCTCTTGCCCAATGGTCATAGTGTAAGAAAAGGTCTCTCTTGCCCAGTAGTGATGACAGTGTAACGAAAAGGTCTTGCTTGCCTTGGAGTTCCCACAGTTGCAGCTCGGTTGATAATCCTACCCATTCCCCTTACCGTCAACACCTTTACCGACACAAGGCCATACAGTTTTCTTATTTTTTCTTTTTGTTAACCAAATTAAGAATAATTAATCTAGGCTTCGTGGTATTAATGATGTCCCTGTTTATTGCTTCGTAGGACTGGAGGTTGTAAACAGGAGATGAGTGAGGTCTGACGTGTTTACATGGTTGGGAGCGTTGATGTAAACAGGGCGAATTATTAATGGATGAATTGGTAAGACTCAAGTCATCAAAGTGATTATAGAGCGTATTAATCTTACAGTTGATCACATAGGCTACCACCTTTGAGCTTTTCTGACAGTTTCACATCCTGTATTATAGCATTTTACAGTGTGTTGTCAAGGTTCGAGACAGAATGTTAGATAGCAGAGAGGGTGTGTGTGTGTGTGTGTTGTGTGTGTGTGTTGTGTGTGTTGTGTGTGTGTGTGTGTTTGTGTGTGTGTGTGTGTGTGTGTGTGTGTGTGGCGCTGGGGGGCAAAAAAAAAAAAATGCTATAAATTCTTTAACTACGATAATAAACATGATAGATGCAAGACGTTCACCTGAACGACCCAGCTGATTAACGAGCCAACAAGCACTTCCGTGATAGCTAACTGCTCCACTGACTTCAGGACAATTTCATCTGAACAAAACCTTTTCATAACGTACGAACGGACGATGAAGGTAAAGCGATTAATGCAATTCACACAGATTTCCAGACATTATTCGACAAAGGCCATCCTTAGAGTTATATGACACGACAGTATTCGACAAAGTCCATCCTTAAGTGTCATATGACACGACAGTATTCGACAACGCCCATCCTCAGTGTCACATGACACGACAGTATTCGACAACGCCCATCCTCAGTGTCATTTGACACGACAGTATTCGACAACGCCCATCCTCAGTGCCATATGACACGACAGTATTCGACAGAGTTCATCCTCAAGTGTCATTTGACACGACAGTATTCGACAACGCCCATCCTCAGTGTCATATGACTGCTGTAAGTAAACAGTGGTGAGGGAGGGGCGAGCCATGACGACTGACATCCCACAAGGATCCATCTTGGGAGCGCTTGGGTCTCTTTCTTGTATGCATGGCACTCATGGTGAGGGGCTATGTTGGAAGACATCAAAATTTGTAGTCGACTCTAATCTTCATCAAGTAGTCGACACTAAGCTTCATCAAGATTTGTAGTCGACACTAAGCTTCATCAAGTAGTCGACGCTAAGCTTCATCAAAATCTATAAACGACACAAAGCTTCATCTAAATCTATAGTCGACACAAAGCTTCATCAAAATCTATAGTCGACACAAAGCTTCATCAAAATTTGTAGTCGACTCTAAGCTTCATCAAAACTTATACATGACACTAAGCTTCATCAGTCTACACTAAGCATCATCAAAATTTTTACTAAACACTAAACTTCAAAATTTGTAGTCGACAGTAAGCTTCATCAAAATTTTTACTAAATACTAAACTTCAAAATTTGTAGTCGACAGTAAGATTCATCAAAATTTGTAATCGACACAAACCTTCGTCAAAATTTGTAGTCGACACTAAACCTCATCCATACTTGTACTCGACACTATGGATTTGGCTCATAAGTGTCGAATGGATTTAAACATCGTGAAAACGTTTTCTAAAACGTTGGCAGTGAAAATGAGAAGAACATCGAGCGTATGGTTACTCTCCATCTGCGTAACATACAGGAGGGAGGAAGTCTTGGGCGCACGTCATACGCTGACAAACTCACCTCTACTCAGGTCTACGAATGACGTCACAAGCGACTTCGTTGTAAAAGAAGAAAAAAAGGTAATCTTTCCATCTTCATCACACACTGTTATGTCCTCCTTCACGAACACCCTCGAAAACACCCCAACTGACCTGTTCTTCCCATTTCCTTGCACACTTCAGCTTCGGTTCGTATCCCTCCAGACAAGGAGAGTCTTGGATTACTACCACTACTATTACTACTACTACTACTACTACTTCTACTAATACTACTACTATTACTACTACTAATATTACTACTACAATTACTACTACTACTACCACCACTATTACTACTACCACTACCACTACTACTTTACTACTACAATTACTACTACTACTATTACCACTACTACTTCTACTACTACTACTATTACTACTATCATTGCTCCTCCATCATACTAAGAACCAGAAGGAAGAGCGAGTGAGGTTTACTGGCCCGAAAACTTGTCAGCAATCACGAGGACTGACTTTCAAATTTGCCAGCGAACTGGAGTTGAAATGGGTGCAATTCAGTGACCCAGGAGGCTGGTGGGTGATTACAGACCAGACAGTTGCGATCTGGCGATCCATCTTGCTTGGCTTACCAGAGCCAAGAGTGCGAGATGTCGACTGTCTAATCTAAGAGTGTGAGATGTCGACCGTCTAAGAGTGCGAGATGTCGACTGTCTAATCTAAGAGTGAAAGATGTCGACTTTCTAACCTAAGAGTGAGAGATGACTGTCTAAGAGTGCGAGATGTCGACTGTCTAAGAGTGCGAGATGTCGACCGTCTAATCTAAGAGTGCGAGATGTCGACCGTCTAATCTAAGAGTGAGAGATGTCGACCGTCTAATCTAAGAGTGAGAGATGTCGACTGCCTAATCTAAGAGTGCGAGATGTCAACCATCTAAGAGTGCGAAATGTCGACCGTCTAAGAGTGCGAGATGTCGACCGTCTAAGAGTGCGAAATGTCGACTGTCGATCTGGTGCGCGAATCGAACTAGTACACCCATCCCCTTCCTCCCTCTCCGTCGCAAGCGGGCGCTCATCGACCAGCCGTGATCGTGTTGATGATCGCCATTCGAATGAAATCAAACGCCGAAGGCAATGACGGCAGGAGGCAGGGAGGGAGGCTCTCTCTCTCTCTCTCTCTCTCTCTCTCTCTCTCTCTCTCTCTCTCTCTCCTCCCCCCCAGCGCAGAACCTGGAAAACGTGCGCCGCTCTTCCACCATTTACCTGTTGATCACGGGTGTCGGTCTTCATCGTGCTGGAAGCAGGGAGGGGAGAGAGAGAGAGAGAGAGAGAGAGAGAGAGAGAGAGAGAGAGAGAGAGAGAGAGAGAGAGAGAGAGAAATGTGGCAGTAAGGAGACAGAAGAAAAAACGGGATGTGTGGGTGAGGAAGGATTGACGCTCATGGCAAGAAAGAGGAAGGATATAATAGACAGCTAAATGGAAGGAAGGAAAATGAAGGAAAGGCGAGACAGATGATGGATCTGCCATGTGAAGAAGTGGAGGAGAGAGAGAGAGAGAGAGAGAGAGAGAGAGAGAGAGAGAGAGAGAGAGAGAGAGAGAGAGAGAGGCGGAGTTAACACACGACTAAGAATAAGTGCGGAAGAAACAGTAGAGAGAGGAGGAGGAGGAGGAGGAGAGGTCAGGTAATGGACGAAGAACCGAAGAACAGACGAAAAAAAATGGTGATAATGGCAAGAGAGAGAGAGAGAGAGAGAGAGAGAGAGAGAGAGAGAGGCGATTACCTCAGTCTAGCCATCATCAGCCAGAGCCCCGGAAGGTTATGGGTGCGTGAGAGGCGTCGGAAAACCTCCCCCTCCACCACCACCACCAGCAGCACCGTAATCATCCAGGAATTATAGGCTCGTAGCGCCGTGGTTAAGGCTGGGATGTGCCCGGCAGCGTGTAATAAAGGCTGGGTGAGGAGGGGGTGGGTTGTGGATAGATACCTGGCCGGTGCTGCCTCGCTCTCCATACTCCCTCAAGTCTCCGTCAGTTTCGGGAAGCAAGTCGCGCTATGATCTCCCCAGGCTCTCACAACACCCCCCCGACACACACACTCTTGCCTTCGAAAATCTTCAATTCCAGGATCATTTTGCCTTCAGACCTACGACCCCCTGGATTTCAATCAACCCTCCTCCTCCTCCTCCCCTTATTTTCCTTCAAATCTACCATCCACCATCATCCACGATGCCACATATCCATGCCAAACCTATAAACCCTCACCATCTCGCCTCCAAAGCAAAGACTCTTCATCCACAGCTCTTCTGCCTCAAACCCCCTCCTCCCGCCTATATCCTGGAACATGTGTTTCCCTCGTGGGAAGGGACTCAGAGGCGAGCTGTGTTTCCTGGGAATAACCAGAAGAGACCTGAAGATAATTCATGACCCCTCTTTTATGGCCTGGTAGATGAACTCCATCTCTGGAAGCTGCCAAAAAAAATAGCCTGGAAAAAAAAAAGTGACTACTGTTCCCTAATCTGTGAAAGCTGTTAGCATTGGCCTGGAAGATTTCCCCGTTTATGGCATCCGTCAGCGAAGTCTTGAAGATGCCCTCCTTCAAGCATGGAATCTTCTATCATGGCCTGCAAGATGCACTCCATTGATGAAAGCAGTAACAAGGCCTGGAAGATTCATGCATTCGCCAATGGGAGATGTAGATATGGCATGGAAATTCACCCCTCTGTCAATGGAAGCTACCAGCATGGCCTGGAAGACGCGCCCCTTTCGCCAGTGGAAGCTGTCCACATGGCCTAGAAGATGTCCTCCTTCCGCTATTGGAAGTCGTCAACATGACCTGGAAGATGTCCTCCTTCCACCAGTGGAAGCTGTCAACATGACCTGGAAGATGTCCCCCTTCCGCCAGTGGAAGCTGTCAACATGACCTGGAAGATGTCCTCCTTCCACCAGTGGAAGCCGTCAACATGGCCTGGAAGATGTCCTCCTTCCACCGGTGGAAGCCGTCAACATGGCCTGGAAGATGTCCTCCTTCCACCAGTGGAAGCCGTCAACATGGCCTGGAAGATGTCCTCCTTCCACCGGTGGAAGCCGTCAACATGGCCTGGAAGATGTCCTCCTTCCACCAGTGGATGCTGTCAACATGACCTGGAAGATGTCCTCCTTCCACCGGTGGAAGCCGTCAATATAGCCTGGAAGATGTCCTCCTTCCACCAGTGGAAGCCGTCAACATGGCCTGGAAGATGTCCTCCTTCCACCAGTGGAAGCCGTCAACATGGCCTGGAAGATGTCCTCCTTCCACCAGTGGAAGCCGTCAACATGGCCTGGAAGATGTCCTCCTTCCACCAGTGGATCCCGTCAACATGGCCTGGAAGATGTCCTCCTTCCGCCAGTGGAAGCCGTCAACATGGCCTGGAAGATGTCCTCCTTCCACCAGTGGAAGCCGTCAACATGGCCTGGAAGATGTCCTCCTTCCACCAGTGGAAGCCGTCAACATGGCCTGGAAGACGAGCCTTTTTATCTTTCGTATAAAAAGTTTCATCGTGGGCGTCGCACGGTGGGGAGAGCAGCAGGGAGCTGCTGCCGCGATGGAAAAGTTGGTGTTGGTGTGTCTTGGTATCTTCCAACTTCGTAACAAAAAGAAGTGGCGGGATCTTGGCTTGCATTGGGGAGGCGGGTGGCTGTAACCTGCGAACTTGAATGCCTCCTCGCCACCACACCAACCTTGAACGGTGTGAGGTAGGGCGACCATCGTCCGTGGCTCTCCATGGCACCTGACCACTTCAGGTAGCTCTTCACGGCATAGCTTTCAACCCTCGAGCTCCCGGGAGCCTCCGTCACTCACCAAGAATGGAAAGAGCAAGAATGGAATGCACTAGACAACATTAACCAACCCCGCTCAAGGGTTGGCCAGTGTCTTCGACCTGTTCATTCCAGCACCAGACCATCTCCACACACCTTCCACGCTTGCATTTGGAAAAGAAATAGCGAAGACGAGAACGAAATCACAAGGACCGAGTTAGGTCTGGCTTCTCCGTCAATTCTGCACGAGGGATCTATTTTCCGATAGGAAACGTTCCCAATCTCCAGTTTCCGTTTTGGCTTCGTGTTTCAGTGTGGAAGTCGGCGGAGGGAGAGGGAACGGGGCCCTAACATGATATGTGTGGGACGTTGGAGAGAGAGAGAGGGAAGGAGGACTCTGGTCGTAAATACGTTGAAAGGAGATGTAGAGGAGGAGGGAATAGCGTATGAATTCTGGATCCCTGTGGCGTTGAGGAGGTTGTAATGATAAGAGGAAGTCTTAGGCGAGATGGGAGATAACTGAATCCTTACCTTAATCATTTATCATTATCATAATGTTGCTGGTTCAGTGTAAGTATCACTCGTAATATTCGCCAACAAAATACATTCTTGGACTACGATCACTCCGTTGAACTTCAATCTTCTTGCCCAAGATTGAAAGAAAACAAAAAAGGAAAATGCGAGTTAGAATCAACTCTCAACTGAAGTTTTCGGTTCATAGACTCACACAAGACTCCTGCTGGCGTTGAAGCCGAAGCTCAGCCTCTTGAAAACGCAACGGGCTCAAGAAGCGGCACATTTGTTGGACGACACCTCACCCAGAATTGGATATCGGTGACGTCTCCCTCACCAGCAGAGGGGAGGAGAGAGAGAGAGAGAGAGAGAGAGAGAGAGAGAGAGAGAGAGAGAGAGAGAGAGAGAGAGAGAGAGTCGTGTGTATAACCATCTGTTCCTTGTCTACCCACTTGAACATGAGTACGACGGTAAAACCCTTGAACATGATGGTATGACCCCTTGAGCACGACGGTACGACCTGAGCACGACGGTACGACCCTTGAACACGACGATATGACCTTTGACCATGATGGTACGACCCTTGAACACAAGGATAAGACCTTTGACCATGATGGTACGACCCTGGAACACAACGGTATGACCTTTGACCATGGCCATACGACCCCCAAACACTCTTGTTGGGACCCTTAAGCGCGAAAGGTACGTCACCATTGAGCACGATGGTATGACCCTTGAGCACGACGATACGTCACCCTTGAGCACGACGGTACGGCCCTTGAGCACGACGATACGACCCTTGAGCACGACGGTACGAGCCTTGAGCACGACGGTGCGACCCTTGAGCACGACGGTACGACCCTTGAGCACGACGGTACGACCCTTGAGCACGACGGTACGACCCTTGAGCACGACGTTACGACCCTTGAGCACGACGGTACGATCCTTGAGCACGACAGTACGACCCTTGAGCACGACGGTTCGATGAGGGACGAAGATCTTCATGATGGCACTTCACTCGCCCTCTTCAGAAAAATATTGTTTACATCATAACTCCTGCTCATATCACATCGGTTAGTTTACACCCTCATCCCGGCAATTGTTTACAACGTACCAACTGCGTTTAACGTCACGCTACTACCAGAAGTTGTCTTCATCCTCACTCTGGCAGTTGTTTACATCACGTAATGAGCCGTTTACATTATGACACACTGTTTACACCCTACCACACTTTTTTTTTTACACCATGCCAATATTTTTTCTTTAACACCCGCACTTTACACAATACCACAAGTTGTTTACGCCAAGTTTGCATCATATCGTACCACCAGGTGTTTGTCTACACCACATCATCAGTTGTTTACGCCATGTTTGCATCATATCGTACCACCAGGTGTTTGTCTACACCATATCATCAGTTGTTTACGCCATGTTTGCATCATATCGTACCACCGGGTGTTTGTCTACACCACATCATCAGTTGTTTACGCCATGTTTGCATCATATCGTACCACCGGGTGTTTGTCTACACCACATCATCAGTTGTTTACGCCATGTTTGCATCATATCGTAACACCGGGTGTTTGTCTACACCACATCCTCAGTTGTTTACGCCATGTTTGCATCATATCGTACCACCAGGTGTTTGTCTACACCACATCATCAGTTGTTTGCAGGTTAAGGTCGATGAACTGATCCCTTAAGTTCGTCAACTTCAACCTTTTAAGTCTAACAACTTTATCCCTTAAGTCCCACGCCTTCGACCCTTAAGTCCAACAACTTCATCCCTTAAGTCCCACGCCTTCGACCCTTAAGTCCAATGACGACTAAGTCCTTTAAATCCCACGACTTCGTCCTTTAAGTCCAATGACGACTACGTCCCCCTTAAATACGACTATGACTTAAATCCCTTAAATTCCAATGACGACTACGTCCCCCTTATATACGACTACGACTTAAATCCCTTAAATTCCAATGACGACTACGCCCCCCTTAAATACGACTATGACTAGAATCCCTTAAATTCCAATGACGACTACGTCCCCTTAAATACGACTATGACTTGAATCCCTTAAATTCCAATGACGACTACGTCCCCCTTAAAAAATGCTACGACTTCTTGTCCATCATCTTCTCAATGGAGACGACATACCAAAACACCTCGGCAAGACACCCCCCTCACAACCTCATCAAAAAAGGGACATCGCTCTCTCCCTGTGGATACGCGAGGGCATCGAACCCTTCCATTGGGGGAGGAAGATCTGAGCCAGCAAGGCAACGGGGGGGTTGGTGGTGGCGCCTCCTCACGGTTTAGTGAGGAGGCGTTCAAAGGTATCAGAGCCTGGGGTAGATGTAGCTGTGATAGACCTATTACTTGACATTACTGAGGTGTATATATATTTCTTTCTTTCTTTCATACTATTCGCCATTTCCCGCGTTAACGAGGTAGCGTTAAGAACAGAGGACTGGGCCTTTGAGGGAATTTCCTCACCTGGCTCCCTTCTCTGTTCCTTCTTTTCGAAAAAAAAAAAAAAAAAAAGAGACAGAGACCAAGTTATCAAGGCTGGTATTAATAGGATGTCTCTCAGATGACTAGGGTAAGATGGCTAGGATGTCTCTCAGATGGCTAGGGTAAGATGGCTAGGATGTCTCTCAGATGGCTAGGGTCAGATGGCTAGGATGTCTCTCATTTGACTAGGGTCAGATGGCTAGGATGTCTCTCAGATGACTAGGGTCAGATGGCTAGGATGTCTCTCAGATGGCTAGGATCAGATGGCTAGGATGTCTCTTAGATGACTTGGATCAGATGGCTAGGATGTCTCTCATATGACTAGGGTCAGATGGCTAGGATGTCTCTCAGATGGCTAGAACGTCTCTCAGATGACTAGGAACAGATGGCTAGGAAGTCTCTCTCCAATGGCTAGGATCTCTCTCATAGTCAAGACGTCTCTCAGATGGCCCAAACGACTCTCACACACTAGTGGCATTGGCACGCGCCTCCATTCTAGCCAATTAGGTGGTAATTAGCGATCCGGACTAGCACCTCCCCCCCCCCCCCCGCCCCCCCCACCAACCTTTGGATGCATTAGTAAGGCAGACCCAGCTGAAGGAGGAGACATTAAGGGCGGAAAACATATCACTGTACATCGGGTTTGAGCCTCTTCGGCGAGGTTAATGGCATACACTTATTCACCGGCCTTTGATATATGTTAATGAACATATGTATATACTTTATCCAATTTAATGTATCTATAATAAATGGGTGTTACATGCTTCCTTTCGTTTTGTTATAACTAAAAAGAAAAATCAAAGAAATCAAATCAATAAGTATCTATGTACTTATGCATGTATTTACGTATATACGTATGTATTTACGTATATATGTATGTATTCATGTGTGGTATACATGTATTCATGTATGTATATACGCATGCATGTACGTACGTTTGTATATATGCACGTTGTACGTATGTATGTGTATATGCATGTATTCCCAAGTGCACTTTCGTGTAATAATCACATCATCAATAGGAGACACAAGAACGAAATATAACAGTCCGTTGATATACGACGAAGAGACGTAGCCAAGACTGCCGGCCATTTGGTATGTATGTATGTATGTATATGCGTACTTAAATCCCATTCCAGAGTCCCGTATGTATGTATATGCGTACTTAAATCCCATTCCAGAGTCCAGTCTGAGATTTCCTTTTTCGCCATGCATGATATTCCTCCTGGAATTGCTTCCAGGAGTCAATTCTCCCTACGGGACTCCCTCTCCTTCCCGTCTCTCTCTCTCCCTCCACCGCCCGGTCTTTCCCATCTTTTCCAGTAGGACTCCCATTCCATCGACCGTCGCCGTCTATAACCTAGGATTTCCCTTCCTTTTTTGGGGGGAACTCTTCCACCGAGGTAGATTTTGTCTTCCACGATATGTCTCTTTTTTTTTTAGGCCTTTTTTCTCTCTTTTACCCAAGAGGTTATCTCCCCAGGACGTCATCTCCCCATGACTTCCTCCCTAGGACATCATCTACCCAGGACTTCCTCCCCAGGACATCATCTCCTCAGGTCTCACTCTCCCCCTCCCTTCCTCTCCAGGCCATCATCTCTCCGGGACTTCCTCCCCAGAACTCACTCTCCCCCTCCCTCCCCAGGCCATCATCTCCCCAGGACTCTCCCCCTCCCTTCCTCTCCAGGCCATCATCTCTCCAGGACTTCCTCCCCAGAACTCACTCTCCCCCTCCCTCCCCAGGCCATCATCTCCCCAGGACTTGGCAGCAACACCTCTCTCGTTCACCCCTGTGGATCATCATTAGCGCTGGTGTTGCTCAGTGACAGACCAGGATGGACTAGCAATCTTCATTTTCTCCCGTCATCCGTCACTCCGTCGCCCCGTAGCCTGGGATGGACGGGAGAGAGAGAGAGAGAGAGAGAGAGAGAGAGGAGAGAGAGAGAGAGAGAGAGACGGAGGAAAGGATGGAATGGAGCTATACAATATGGACGGTGCATACGGGAAAGGGGACACGTAGGCCACATGGATAGAAGGGAGACTCAGGGGCGGAAGAGGATCATGGAATGGACAGGGAGGGGTTGGTGGGAGGGGGGCGGGGCGCTTCAGGATCGAAGGTGCCACTGGATGGGAGAGAGAGAGAGCAAGGGGAGCCATAGGACGGAAAAAAGGGACCACATACTGGATAGTGACGACAGGATAGACAGGAAAGGAAGGAAGGAGAGAGGGAGGGAGGAAGAGAAAAATAGAAGGGAGTCACCAAAAATTTCGAAGGCTGAGAGTGGAGGAGCGATAAGAGAAATAATCTCCCAATATCCCTTTGACTCACCCAGTCCAGTGAAGTGATAGGGAAGGTCTCTCTCTCTCTCTCTCTCTCTCTCTCTCTCTCTCTCTCTCTCTCTCTCTCTCTCTCTCTCTCTCTATCCTAAAGCCTCTTCCCCCATTTCCCCTCAGGTCCAAGACCTGGTGGGTGGAGGAGCGTGGTAGAGAAATCGCTCATCATCTCCCCAAATCCTCTCCTCTCTTCACCACACGTAATCCAGTGACCACGAAATGAGACAGAGAAGCGCCAGGAGAAATACCCACACGTTTATGGACTAACATACCTTTCCCTAGACGGGTTCTCGAGTGAACAGGCTTTGCTAAATAGCAAACAAACAAACACAACCATGGAGGATGGATGGGGTCGGCCGTAGAATCTGGGAAAGGGAACTGGATACGATGGCTGAAAAGACGATCCTAGAAGTGGTTCTGGGAAAGTGGGTTCTTCTTGGAAAGGAACGGAGAAAAAGGTAATTCTTGGATGTGGATCAACGAGAAGGGCGTTGAAGGAAGGGATGTTGGAGAGAAGAGATGTACGAAGGAGTTCGAGGATAAAGTGTTGAAGTCCAAAATGACCGCCTTGATATGAGACTCCTTGAAAGGGGTGTGGGTAGCAGATCTGGGAAGAGAGAAAAAGGCGTTGAAGGAGAATCTTTGAGGGAAAGAAATGTATATGGAGGAGGTTGAGGATAAGGTGCTGAGGATGCAGCGACATGACGTCCAGAGATGAGACACAGTCCCAGCGCCGTGCTGGGAGCAGATCTGTGGGAAGAGCCTTGTGTAGGGGGTCGCTGGTGGGAAGGAGGTCAAAGCTATAATGAACTTTGGGACAATTTCTCTCGAGTTATGTGGCAGATAATTGAAAAGAAAAACGAATCTTAGGCGGCGTGAGCGTGTATCAACAAACTTTAGGGAGAATAAGGAAACGTTCTAGAAAGAGGGTCAATAGTTTGAGAAAACCCAGAGAATAAATTGGGGATAAGGTAGAGAAAGGAAGAGGGCTTCTGGACATAGAAACCTGTGGAAAGAGGCTTTGCCTATAGTGTCGAATTAAGGACAACTGCAAAGGGAGCTTTGGGTGGAAGGCAGGAGTAAGGAAGCTGAAGAGGGAACATTTTCAGCTCGAGCTCTGGAAAGAAGAGACGTCAGAGATGAAGCACATCCCGTCCACACCCCAAGCTGACCTGCTCGTGTGTTCAGGACTTGTGGCTTGAACCACAAAGGAGGACAACCTGGTAGCAAAGGAGAGTCTGCGGGAGATCGCTGCTAACTCTTAACTCTGCGTCATGTCCTCAAGTTAGGGCTAACAATCTTGCAAACTCGGCCGAACCCACGATGCCGTGTGCCATAACTTCCCAGAATTATATTTCGAGGACGGTGTGCCCGCCCTCGGGAGTGAGGAAGAGGAAGAGGTGGAGGTGTGGCCTTTGAGCATTCCCCCGGATCGACGTCACAGATTTAGGGAGTTTTCTGGAACTAACTTTATATATTTTTTTTTCCCCCACAAGAATTTGTTGGCATGACTTCCAGAAGATATTAACCGTATGCCTCTGACCTGACCAATGCCTTGTCGAACTCAGTCATCAAATCATATAAAGCTGACTTGACTGAGACGCCTCTGAGGGTAACCAGACTTGCAAGCTGATGCAGCTGGCATATACAACCGTGTGGTGATTGATGCACAAACAAGTGTGTATCACAAGTTCACTCAGGATCACATGATGTACTGAAAATCATCTCCTTAACTACGTCGTTAAAACGAGGGGGGGTTGAGTCTTCAACTCCCACACTCTGCCAATGGTCTGCTGCCGTTCACATCGTACAATACCAGAGACTCTTTGGGAATGGTTAGGAGTTAGTGGTCCCACCCTGAATACTGATGGGACACGGGATGACCCCCAGAAACTCAACTGACCATCTGTGAATACTGGGACGTCTCAAGCTATTCGCCACAGCTAACTTTACTCCTCGCACAACTGGAAGCCACAGACGCAGGAACCATGACTGTCTCTCTCTCTCTCTCCACAGACATAGGAGCCATAACTGACTGTCTTCCAGAGATGGAGGAGCCACACATCTGTCTTTCCAGAAACACTGGAACGACATAGGAGCCATAACTGACTGTCTTCCAGAGATGGAAGAGCCACACACCCAACTTTCCAGAAACACTGGAACGACATAGGAGCCATAACCGACCGTCTTCCAGAGATGGAAGAGCCACAAACCCGACTTTCCAGAAACATTGGAACGACATAGGAGCCATAACTGACTGTCTTCCAGAGATGGAAGAGCCACACACCCGACTTTCCAGAAACACTGGAACTTCTTTGGGAGAGAAAGCGTGGCGACGCATCGGCTGCTCTTAAACATAGCGATTCGCTGACCAAAGACCTCGGCCTGGAGATTGAAACCCAATGGCCAAGAAGTAACTCACTGGAACCTGGAAGCTTGGACGCTCCAAAGGTTTGCCTTGGCTTGGCTCTCTCTCTTTGCCGTGTCTACTGAAATGGAATTCTGGAATTCGTTTATTCAGGGTTTCTTTAAAAAAAGAGAGAGAGAAACCCTTCGAAAATGGAAATTGGATTTAAGTTGTCGGTGATGGAAGAAAGTATAGAGATGCAGTACATCCAAGATTTTCCATGTTGTCCTGAAGATTACACTCGTTTCCAGTTTTTCATTATCAAATCAGCGACTCCTGAGGTGTTTCATCACACGTACAATGATTTTCCCGCCAAGGTTCATCATAGATGCAATGACCCTTTCACCCACCTATCATAGATACAATGACACTAAAGAGCTCATCATAGATACTGTGACACTGCAGAGAGGCCCATCATCAATACAGTGATGATGAAGGCTGCTTCATCCAAGTGACAATGACGTTCATCATCCAGATGGTGACGAGGCTAGGAGACTGTGGGGGTCTATCATTATTATAAAGAGAGGTATTTAACATTTTCCTTATGGTCAGTGTAGCATCATTTCTCTCTCTCCATTGCTCTGTCCTCTGGGCCTTCAGTACCAGAGGTGCTGGGGATTCCCTGTGTGTTCTCGATGTTCCCAACGGCTTCAGAGATGAGGCTCTCCACTCAGACCAACCTGACGAAGGTGGATACGATCATGTTGGTGTCTGAGAGAGAGATACAGAGAGAGGCGGGTGGGTAGGTCACCTGATTACACGGAGGGGCAGTGTTCTACATTTTCATTTCTTTGGGTTTATGGTCGTATTTTCCGCAAGCACGATGGTACGACCCTTGAGCACGACGGTGCGACCCTTGAGCACGATGGTACGACCCTTGAGCACGACGGTACGACCCTTGAGCTCGACGGTACGACCCTTGAGCACGATGACACGACCCTTGAGCACGATGGTACGATCCTTGAGCACGACGGTGCGACCCTTGAGCACGATGACACGACCCTTGAGCACGACGGTACGATCCTTGAGCACGATGGTACGACCCTTGAGCACGATGGTACGACCCTTGAGTACGACGGTACGACCCTTGAGCACGATGACACGACCCTTGAGCACGACGGTACGATCCTTGAGCACGACGGTGCGACCCTTGAGCACGATGGTACGACCCTTGAGCACGATGGTGCGACCCTTGAGCACGATGGTGCGACCCTTGAGCACGATGGTGCGACCTTTGAGCACAATGATACGACCCTTGAGCAAGATGGTACGACCCTTGAGCACAATGATACGACCCTTGAGCAAGATGGTGCGACCCTTGAGCACAATGATACGACCCTTGAGCACGATGGTGCGACCCTTGAGCACGATGGTGCGACCCTTGAGCACAATGATACGACCCTTGAGCAAGGTGGCACGACCCTTGAACACAATGCCACGACCCTTGAACACAATGATACAACCCTTAAGCACGACGGCTCTATCCTAGAGCACGACGGATCAATCTTTGATAACGACAGTGCGATATCTGAGAATAACCATGTGATATTTGAGTACGACGGTACGATCTTTGACTTCGATGGTACGATTCTTGAGAATGACGGTACGATCCTTGAGCAAGACGGTACGACCCTTGAGAACCAACCCTTATCATATCCAAGCCTTTGATCTGTTAAGAACATAAACCCATCATACTCAAGGGTCGTAGAGTCAATATATATATATATTTTTTTTTTTTTTTTATACTTTGTCGCTGTCTCCCGCGTTTGCGAGGTAGCGCAAGGAAACAGACGAAAGAAATGGCCCAACCCCCCCCCCCCCCCCATACACATGTATATACATACGTCCACACACGCAAATATACAAACCTACACAGCTTTCCATGGTTTACCCCAGACGCTTCACATGCCTTGATTCACTCCACTGACAGCACGTCAACCCCGGTATACCACATCGCTCCAATTCACTCTATTCCTTGCCCTCCTTTCACCCTCCTGCATGTTCAGGCCCCGATCACACAAATCTTTTTCACTCCATCTTTCCACCTCCAATTTGGTCTCCCTCTTCTCCTCGTTCCCTCCACCTCCGACACATATATCCTCTTGGTCAATCTTTCCTCACTCATTCTCTCCATGTGCCCAAACCACTTCAAAACACCCTCTTCTGCTCTCTCAACCACGCTCTTTTTATTTCCACACATCTCTCTTACCCTTACGTTACTCACTCGATCAAACCACCTCACACCACACATTGTCCTCAAACATCTCATTTCCAGCACATCCATCCTCCTGCGCACAACTCTATCCATAGCCCACATCTCACAACCATACAACATTGTTGGAACCACTATTCCTTCAAACATACCCATTTTTGCTTTCCGAGATAATGTTTTCGACTTCCACACATTCTTCAAGGCCCCCAGAATTTTCGCCCCCTCCCCCACCCTATGATCCACTTCCGCTTCCATGGTTCCATCCGCTGCCAGATCCACTCCCAGATATCTAAAACACTTCACTTCCTCCAGTTTTTCTCCATTCAAACTCACCTCCCAATTGACTTGACCCTCAACCCTACTGTACCTGATAACCTTGCTCATATTCACATTTACTCTTAACTTTCTTCTTCCACACACTTTACCATATATCTTACGAGATAAATCGTTATGACCCACACATCCTTCAGCTAATTCCTAAAGGCTACACACACACACACACACATACACACACACACACACACACACACACACACACATACACACACACACACACACACACACAGAACCCAAACGATTCCAAAGTCTTAAAGAACGTATCACCAACAAGGCTGCGCCCTCCATTCGCAGCTGTGTATATTTGGACCATATGGCCCTCCAGCAGGCTTTGCCCCCTTCTGCCTTACGCCCCTCCACGCCCATCAAGAGGTTGATGACAGGGTGGGCCCCAGCGTGAGTCAGGTTCAGTCACTGGTCAGGTTCAAGACAGGTGTAAATATTGATCGTTCGCGAACACCTTGAGCAAGACTGCAGCTCCACGAACGCCTATATATGCTCTCGGATATGAGGGGATCCAGTAAACACAAGAGTTAAAATTGAACATGATCTTTAACGAGTCATCAAACATCCATTAGGATTATCATTATTATTATTATCATTATTATTTCTATTTTCGTAAGTGGTGGTAAAAATCTTTAATAATAATAATAATAATAATATAATGATAATAATAATACTATCAATAATAATAATAATGATAACTGATAATGATGCAGATTTCATAACTATCATAATTATCACTAATATCATTACTACTTCTACAACTACTACTTTTATAATCATACAGCCCTGGACTATGATATCTGCTGCTGGAAGGCTGCGCTACACGCAGGAGGTAGGAAAGTCCTCGACAAAACTAAACTATCATTCATTTCAAAGCTGTTTCTCGTGTTAGCGAGGTAGCTCCTCATCGTTCCAATTCACTATGCCGTGCACGCCTTTCACCCTCCTGCATGCTCAGGTCCTGATCACTCAAAATCGTATTCATTCCATCCTTCCATCTCCAATCTGGTCTTCCCCCTTCTTGTTCCTTCCACTTCTGATACGTATATGCTCTTTGTCAACCTTTCCTTCACTTATTCTCTCTATATGTCGAAACCTTTTCAATAGTCGATCAAACCACCTCAGAGAAATATATTATCCTCAAACATTTCCTTTTCAACGTATCCACCCTCCTCCGCAAAACTCTGTGTGGTCCATGCTTCTCATCCATACAGTTTTGTTGGGACTACTGTTCCTTCAAACATATCCATTTTTTGTACTCCCAGTTCACGTTTTCTCTTTCCACATATTCTTCAGTGCTTCCAGAACCTTTGCCCCCTTCCGAACCCTATGACTCGGTTTCGCTTTCACGATTCCATCCAATTTTTCTCCATTCAAACTCGCACCGCAGCTCACTTGTCCGTCAACCCTACTAAATCTAATAACCTTGCTCTTACTTGCATTTACTCTCAACTTTTTCCTTTCACAAACTTTTCCAAATTCAGTCACCAACTTGGAGTTTCTCACTCAAATCTGTCAAAAGTGCAGTATCATCGTGTATATATATATATATATATATATATATATATATATATATATATATATATATATATATATATATATACCAAATGGCGTCCTAGCTTCGTCTCTTCGATGTATATCAACTGACTTATTTTTCTCTCTTGTGTCTCCCCTGATGATGTGATTATTACACGAAAGTGCACTTGGGAACTTTTCGTGTTTCATTTTCCCCGTGGACTCATAGGAATATATATATATATATATATATATATATATATATATATATATATATATATATATATATATATATATATATGTGTGTGTGTGTGTGTGTGTGTGTGTGTCGTGAGGGACATCCAGCCTCCAAGGATTGAGCTGGAAGACTCCCTCCAAAATCTGTATTAGAACACACGCTCCAACACCCTTCCAAGATCAACAAACTCTCAAGGCAGTTAGTTCCTCCAACCACTCCAGAACCTACAAAAGCTACAGACAGCTCTTCCAACCCTAAGTACCTTACCCATGCTAAAGGCAAAGGTCGTCAAGGTATTTAACCTTTCGACCTATCGAATCCCAGGGTCATTATGGTCATAAGCACCAACTGAACGATTATGATGACGCCCTTCAAGTGTTCGTAGCGATCCCATGACAACACGTGTTATCCTCCTGCTCTAAATCATGGTCATCAAGGCTTTCATGTGACGTAGATCAAACGATTCAAAACACGAGGATAACTGTAAAAGGTCTGCGTGACTGAAGTGAACGAGAATTCACATGAAATTCCTCTCCTTTCCCCAACCTATCACCATTTTCTGTTATTTCTCTTTTTTTACAAAATCACTTAAAAAAAAGAAAAAAAAAATGGGCGCTGAACAAGAGGTGACAAATTTCCCATTGATTAGAGCGGAAGTTAGCTTGATGGTCAGTTAGACTGGCAAAAGCTAGTGAATGACTGGCATTATGTGGGCTTCATGAAGAGCAGTGGAAACAGTCAAAACACTAATGTTAAGGTAAACAGACAAGTCAAAACACTAATGTTAACCTAAATTCTAAAAACCATTTCTAGTCAAATTATCTAATCTTTTTTTCACGAACCTGTGTTGCGGGTGGGATTTTTTAATTACCTCAACACTAAGTGGTTCGAATTGAAAAGTTACCTTGGATTAATTACCCTTTCCCGATTTTTAGATCTTGAGAGAAAAGTACATTGCTTCTTTTTTCAAGATTGATTCTAAACTTGCTCAGGATTTCAGCTTTATTCATAGCGCTATCAACTGTTGTGTCTACCATACGTATCAGTCACTGGTCATGATCTGTTGTGTCTACCATACGTATCAGTCACTGGTCATAATCTTCTGTTGTGTCTACCATACGTATCAGTCACTGGTCATAATCTTCTGTTGTGTCTACCATACGTATCAGTCACTGGTCATAATCTTCTGTTGTGTCTACCATACGTATCAGTCACTGGTCATAATCTTCTGTTGTGTCTACCATACGTAACAGTCACTGGTCATGATCTTCTGTTGTGTCTACCATACGTAACAGTCACTGGTCATGATCTTCTGTTGGGTCTACCATACGTAACAGTCACTGGTCATGATCTTCTGTTGTGTCTGCCATACGTTACAGTCACTGGTCATGATCTTCTGTTGTGTCTGCCATACGTATCAGTCACTGGTCATGATCTTCTATTGTGTCTACCGTACGTTACAGTCACTGGTCATGATCTTCTGTTGTGTCTACCATACGTATCAGTCACTGGTCATGATCTTGTTGTGTCTACCGTACGTTACAGTCACTGGTCATGATCTTCTGTTGTGTCTACCATACGTATCAGTCACTGGTCATGATCTTCTATTGTGTCTACCGTACGTTACAGTCACTGGTCATGATCTTCTGTTGTGTCTACCATACGTATCAGTCACTGGTCATGATCTTCTATTGTGTCTACCGTACGTTACAGTCACTGGTCATGATCTTCTGTTGTGTCTACCATACGTATCAGTCACTGGTCATGATCTTCTATTGTGTCTACCGTACGTTACAGTCACTGGTCATGATCTTCTGTTGTGTCTACCATACGTATCAGTCACTGGTCATGATCTTCTGTTGTGTCTACCATACGTATCAGTCACTGGTCATGATCCCAGTCATGTGGCCGAATTCGACTGTGTGTCAAAGTAAACATATCGAGAGATTCCTCGGCGTTACGATCATCGTAAGTCTGGCTCGAAATATTCCGAAACCTGGAATTATTCGAAGATCGAAAATAGGGATGATACGGAGATACACAAGCTCGAAATAGTGATGATGCGGAGATACACAAGCTTGAAATAGTGATGATGCGGGGATACACAAGCTCGAAATAGTGATGATGCGGAGATACACAAGCTCGAAATAGTGATGATGCGGAGATACACAAGCTCGAAATAGTGATGATGCGGAGATACACAAGCTCGAAATAGTGATGATGCGGAGATACACAAACTCGAAATAGTGATGATGCGGAGATACACAAGCTCGAAATAGTGATGATGCGGAGATACACAAGCTCGAAATAGTGATGATGCGGAGATACACAAACTCGAAATAGTGATGATACGAAGAAACACAAGCTCGAAATAGTGATGATACGAAGATATCCATGTTCAACCTACCCTGAGGTCCTCTCAGAAAGAGACTTGTGGTGGACACACTCTCTCGAATCTGCATGTCGCTCTACATGATTTACCGACCTGCTTCATCAACGAGGCGGCTCCTCCCTACCCAGGGTCAATACTTGAAGACCTGAGCCTGTCGGCAAGTTCAGCACCCGTCCAACAAGCCTAGCACCAATAATGCATCAGTCAGACACCTCAGGACCCAAGAGGTGGTGGTGGGGGGACAAGGTCTCGTACGTCAAACGGAGTCGTCTCTGTTTGAACACCAGCAGAACAGCAGCTGTTCTCTGTAGTTGCTCGATTTCAAAAAGAATTCAGTCGTATTTCTAATTTCGCAAGCACGACGGTACAAGCCTTGAGTACGACGGTACGAGCCTTTAGCAAGATGGTATGAGCCTTTAGCACGACGGTACGAGCCTTTAGCAAGATGGTATGAGCCTTTAGCACGACGGTACGAGTCTTTAGCAAGATGGTATGAGACTTTAGCACGACTGGTACGAGCCTTTAGCACGATGGTATGAGCCTTGAGTACGACGATACGACCCTTGAGTACGACGGTACGAGCCTTAAGTACGACGGTAAGAGCCTCAAGTACGACGGCACAGGCCCTTGGGTATCATGACGTGGTCTCTGATTTAATCTCTTAGGGCCCCGTGGATATGATCTCATTTATGATTCATTTATCTATGATTACCCCGAGACCAATTTCTGTAAGAGAGCCTTAGTGTTACCCCAAGACCTTTCTAAAGGTCCCTGCAACCCAAGGCTGCGATACATCCAGTAGCAGGGGAAAAAGTAAGACTTATTATGGATGATAAATGTAACCTGGACCGTGAGGTTCTTGCTACAGGTATAGACAGAGTCTAGACGCATCCATCTTTTCCTCTTATACGATAACCCTCAGTCACAGACGCAAGGCGTCACCGATGCCAGTTCCAGATAATAGGTAAAGGGCCGAAGAGTTAGGGAAGTAATGAGAGACGAAGAAGACAAATACACCAGACTTTGATAGCATGGAACACCTGCCTTAAAAGGTCGTCCATATTGGGAAAAACATGAGATGGTCAAGTTCCAAAGCTTAGCGATGTAAGAAAATAAACAGACATCACAACATCCCAACCTTGAGTTGCCATCGGCCACTCACTACTCGTGCGATGTCTGGAGCTTTCAGAGTTATACGTCGTCCAACTAAAGGAGGGGCACAGAAGCAGTCAGTTCTCGGGTGCAGGGACTGGAGTAATAGCTGTACAATGGGGAAAAAGGAACCAACGCTGGGCTGTAAGATGGTGTTCATTTTGAAGATTCTAAAACCACTGTTCTCACATTGGCCCTAAGTCTTTTTTTCAAGTTAAACCATCACAGTTTCCAGAGTGTCTAATGAAAAAGAGGGGCGATCTATCCGGGAAATAATCTCTTACAGCTATTAAATAGAACGCATCGGAGACTCCTCAAGAGGTGGTAGCAAAATTGTCTGTGTCGTTCTAACCCACGAAAGACTTCTTGACGTCTGTGTGTGTTCTGTATTCCAGGTTATCATCAATATTATTTCTGAATACCATAGAATCGTAGGCTCTCCCCAGGTTTCATATGTACAGAGCTGGACACCCACTTGATGTCAGGACTGGGGCATTGCTCCACAAGGACACGAACCGTTAAGGATTTGGTCAAATATTGACTTTTTTTTTTTTTTTTAGACGTGAATCCCTTCTGCTCCGGAGGGTAAATGGAAAGCACACTCTCGAAAAGATTGGTAAGGATTGTATCAGGCTCACAGCACACAGCCCTCTCATTCCCCCTTGATCTTTCACAAACAAGATAAACCAGAACCCCCCTCTCTCCTGTAGGGACGAGCAGTGACCACCTGCAAATGGCACACGTATATATATATTTTCTGTTTGTGGATCGCATCATCATCATCACGAATACTATCTTTCAAAGCCCCACTTGTGATGCCTCAGACCTCACCTTACCTTCCTCGTCTCTTTTGACTTGCCAGCAGACTTTAAGTCAGCCCCTTGCACGCGCCTAACCATATTGAAACCGACTTTCCCAACCTCACTGATAGGCGAGTCTGTCGTCAGGGGTACGGCACACCAACTGAAGGCAGGCAGTCCTTCGCAGTGGCTCAGCCACATACACCTGCCATGAACGCACACGCCCCTGGGCCTCTGTGCTCGCTACTGACGTAGGAAGCTGCCCAACAGCTGTTCCTAGAGCGATGATATGAGGTGTCAAGCAAGAGCAGACCTCCTCCAAGAGCTGGGTGGGGGAGGAAAAAAAGATTGTTGAAGCAAAGTTTTACGTTGCCAGTCATCCCTCCCTCCTGCATCTCTCTGTCAGGTCTTCAAGTCACGTTGGTCAGGTCTCTGTGTAACCTTTCCCACTGTTAGCCAACCTCGATGCATTCTGTTTACCGGCCAACACTGGGGCCAATAATTCCCTGAACGCAAGGTCAACACTCCCCTGAGCAGAGCTAAGACTCCCCTGAATAGAGGCGCCCCAACACTTGCCTTAAATCCAGGGATAGCATTTTTTTGAACACAAAACTAACATTTTCCCCGTGAAGACGGGGCCCAACACTCCCCTGAGACCTGGGGTCACCCTTACCCTGAACACAGGACCAACGCTACCCTGAAAGCAGGACCAACACTACCCCTAAAGAGAGGGTCACCTGCTTCCAGAGTTCCATTGATCAGCTCCTGGTTAGTACAGACAGAGGCCTTCCAGATGACCAGAAACGTCTTTCGTATACTCCCTAACACATACAAGTGACCAGAGATGATCAGCGGGCCTTAGCTTATATACACAGACCCTCGAGGTGCGACAGCATGACCCTGAGCACGAAGACACGACCCTTCAGTATAAAGGCCTGACCCCTTCACTCTGACCAAAAAAAGGGTCAGGTCGAAGGCCAGGATAGAATGTAAAGATCTTATCTTCGTGCTCAAGGGCCGCACCAACGTGCTCATGGATCATAACGTCGTGCTCAAGGGTCGTGCTCAAGGGTTTTTACGTCAGAGGAATATCAATGATATTCACCAAGGGTTCCATTTCTCAGATTCTTAAAGCACACACACACACACACACACACATATATATATATATATATATATATATATATATATATATATATATATATATATATATATATATATATATACTTTGTTCACGTGTGTATATATTAATACTATTTGTAAGTCGTTTTCTCCCTTACATTACTCCTGTCCCGTTTACAAGATATTTAGGGCGATACCCCTTTCCTGACGTGGGTGGGAGGGTAAGGGAGGGGACTGGAGGGGCGAGAGAGGGACGGGAGTGCTATCAGAGAGAGGGAGGAAGGCGAAAGGAGGGAGTGAAGGGAGGCGGAAGGTGAGGTGGTGGGGAGAAATCGTTGCTGGGTCTCATCCACCTTGGCAGCCGCGACACCTCCACTTAGTCCCATATAGGGGTGTGTCACCTCGCTGGGAAGGCCTGTCCTGGACCTTCCGGGAAGGAGGTGAACATTCCAGGAAAGCGTTTGACCTAGGGGAAATATCCGACCTTCTTGGGAAGGGCTTGGACGTTCCAGCAAAAGGATTTGACCTTTTGTGGAAAAAGTTTGACCTTCTGGGGGGGAAAAAATGACTCTCTAGGGAAGGAATTGACCTTCTGGGACATACTGCGATAGGGTCTGACCTTCTAGGACCTACTGACGATAGGTTCAGACCTTCTGGGATCTATTGCGATAGGGTTTAACCCTCTGGGGACATATTGCGATAGGGTCAGACCTTCTGGGACCTTATGCGATAGAGTCTGGCCTTCTGGGACCTACTGCGATAGGGTCTGACCTTCTGGGGACATATTGCGATAGGGTCTGACCTTCTGGGGACATATTGCGATAGGGTCCGACCTTCTGGGACATATTGCGATAGGGTCTGACCTGGGATCTACTGCGATAGGGTCTGACCTTCTGGGATCTACTGCGATAGGGTCTGACCTTCTGGGACATATTGCGATAGGGTCTGACCTTCTGGGACATACTGCGATAGGGTCTGACCTTCTGGGGACATATTGCGATAGGGTCTGGCCTTCTGGGACATACTGCGATAGGGTCTGACCTTCTGGGATCTATTGCGATAGGGTCTGACCTTCTGGGACATATTGCGATAGGTTCTGCCTTTGACCTTTTGGGATCTATTGCGATAGGGTCTGACCTTCTGGGGACATATTGCGATAGGGTCTGGCCTTCTGGGACATACTGCGATAGGGTCTGACCTTCTGGGATCTATTGCGATAGGGTCTGACCTTCTGGGACATATTGCGATAGGTTCTGCCTTTGACCTTTTGGGATCTATTGCGATAGGGTCTGACCTTCTGGGACATATTACGATAGGTTCTGCCTTTGACCTTTTGGGATCTATTGCGATAGGATTTGACCCTCTGGGGACATATTGCAATAGGGTCTGACCTTCTGGAGAAGGGTTGGTCAACCTGTGGAAGGGTCTGATCTCTTCCGGAAGGCTCTGTTCTCTTGTATAAATGGTCTGGCCTCTTGTAGAAGAAGAAGTCTCTCTCGTCCCTTATGATAGTCAGATGTTTGTACAGGCTTCAAGTATGGAAGGTTATGATCCTCTTTATAAAGGATCTAGTCTGACGTGGGAATGGGGATGATCCTTTTTATAAAGGATCTGGTCTCACGTGGAAAAGAAGATGATCTTATTTATAAAGGATCTGGCTTCACGTGAGAAAGGGGATGATCCTATCTATAAAGGATTTGGCCTCACGTAGAAAAGGATGATCCTTTTTATAAAGGATCTGGCCTTACTTGGGAAAGGTTATGATCCTTTTTATAAGGGATCTAGTCTCATAAACCTTAACCTCTTTTGAAATGATGTAGCCTCGTGTTGAAGGTTATGAACCTCTTTTGAGACGATCTGAGGCAAGAACCCTCTCTGAAAAAGGATCTGATCTCCTGCAGAAGGGCCACTGTCTACTCTGGAAGGGCCTGATGATCACACAGAAGGGAACAGTCGTCTGCTGTGAATGGGTCTCGTCCTCCATGGGGGAGTCCGTCTCTCGTGAGGACGTCATCAATTAATCCCAATAGATCACGACTGATGCTATCTTTACTGATCAATCTTGAGGTAGGGTTTTCGTCCTCGTGAAAGAAAACGGACGACGGGCCAAGTGTTGTTGTTTCAAGGCTCCTCCGAAGGAGATGGTATCCGATCCTAATTATATTGCTAATTCCGTTCGTTTGTGTACATAAAAGAGTCTTAGAATACACATGTGTGAACGAGAACACATCAAAAGGGTTGCCTACGCCTCGGGCGATTCGTCTGAACAAACAGGCCAATCAAAGAAAACGTTTTTTTTTTCACATCAAAGAAAACGTTTACACTCTTTTCAGCAGGTACTTCCCTACTCCCAACCATTAGTTAGAAGCAAAGTGTTAGCAGCTGCCGAAAAAGGAGATTCGATTAATCTCAGAAAATAACACACACACACACACACACAGAGAGAGCCAAGTGTGTATATAGTATGTATTTACGGGGTTTTAATTAGAGTTTCATTCATTTGAAGCAATAATAATATCATCTCGTACACAGTCAGAACTCTGTGTCGTAACCTTGCGCTCGACGTAAGAAAATATAGATAGCGAATTAAGTAGGGAAACTGTGAGGCAACTGTGTGGGCGTGATGGGAAAGGGAATTCGAATACATGGGGAGTTTTTCCCGATTTAAGAAAAAAAGAAAAGGTTCATAAACATGTAAGTCAAAAGAAAAAGAAAAAAACGTAATTTTTTTTTTCTTTGCCTTCCGACGTTCAAGTAATTACTTAAGGAAAGTGGATTTGAGCGAGAGGGGAAATGACTGCATGCGCGAGAGGCGGGAGGGGGGGAAGGGGAAAAGGGGAAAGGGGGGGAAATGGTGGGAGGTAGGGGGAAAGGCCCTCACCCTTTTCAACGAGCGTATTACGGATCGCAGTCACGTTAGCCGCCACAAATGAACTTGGAGGGAGGGACGGAGGGAGGGAGGGAAGGAGGGAGGGAGGGGCATCAGCAGCAAGGAAGGAGGGAGGGAGGGAAAGAGGGAAGGAGGGAGGGAGGGAGGGAAGGAAGGAGGGAGGGCGCGCGGGGCATCAGCAGCAAGGAAGGAGGGAGGGAGGGAAAGAGGGAAGGAGGGAGGGAGGGCGCGCGGGGCATCAGCAGCAAGGAAGGAGGGAGGGAGGGAGGGAGGGCAGTCGACTCGGCAGCATACGACCCCTAACCCTAGCCTTGCCCTCCCTCAACCCTTCCATCCACTCCTAACCTTACCTACTTGACCTCTCTCTCTCTCTCTCTCTCTCTCTCTCTCTCTCTCTCTCTCTCTCTCTCTCTCTCTCTCTCCCTCCCTCTCTCCCCCCTCTCTCTCTCTCTTTCCCTCCCTCTCTCTCTCTTCCCCCCCCTCTCTCTCTCTCTCCCTCCTCTCTCTCTCTCTCTATCTCTATCTCTCTCTCGTCCTGACCTCTGAGGGAGGGAACAGGTGGGTGTGTGTGTGTGTGTGTGTGTGTGTGTGTGTGTGTGTGTGTGTGTGTAGGGGGTTAGGTTGGGGGAGAAGGGAAGGGAAGGGAGAGGGTGGCTTTGTTACCTCGCCCAATAGCATTTTACCTGTCGCCCACCAGTTAGGGAGGAGGGGCGACCCGTGTGTGTGTGTGTGTGTGGGAGGGAGGGGCCACAGCTAGGACAGCTAGGCCTGGGAAAGGTTAATGTCTAGGGGAAAAAAAAAAAAAGGGGTTATTGGCTATGAATAAAAGGGTTACATCAGCTGCTGGGCCTGAGGGAATGGGTCACGTGTGTGAGTGTGTGTGTGTGTGTGTGTGTGTGTGTGTGTATGTGTGTGTGTGTGTGTGTATTTGCGTGTGTGTGTGTGTGTGTGTGTGTGTGTGTGTGTGTGTGTGTGTGTGTGTGTGTATTTGCGTGTATGTGTGTGTGTATTTGCGTGTATGTGTGTGTGTATTTGCGTGTGTGTGTATGTATGTGTGTATTTGCGTGTGTGTGTGTGTGTGTGTGTGTGTGTGTGTGTGTGTGTGTGTGTGTGTGTGTGTGTGTGTAGGGGGTTAGGTTGGGGGAGAAGGGAAGGGAAGGGAGAGGGTGGCTTTGTTACCTCGCCCAATAGCATTTTACCTGTCGCCCACCAGTTAGGGAGGAGGGGCGACCCGTGTGTGTGTGTGTGTGTGGGAGGGCCACAGCTAGGACAGCTAGGCCTGGGAAAGGTTAATGTCTAGGGGAAAAAAAAAAAGGGTTATTGGCTATGAATAAAAGGGTTACATCAGCTGCTGGGCCTGAGGGAATGGGTCACGTGTGTGAGTGTGTGTGTGTGTGTGTGTGTGTGTGTGTGTGTGTGTGTGTGTGTGTGTGTGTATTTGCGTGTGTGTGTGTGTGTGTGTGTGTGTGTGTGTGTGTGTGTGTGTGTGTATTTGCGTGTATGTGTGTGTGTATTTGCGTGTATGTGTGTGTGTATTTGCGTGTGTGTGTATGTATGTGTGTATTTGCGTGTGTGTGTGTGTGCGCGTGTGTGTGTGTGTGTGTGTGTGTGTGTATGTGTGTGTACTCGTCTCCTAACCTGTGTGTACAGTGTTGCCAACACTAAGAGCCATAAATACGTATATAAATGCACGTTGGCACCCCTTGTGCTCGTTCGTGCCTTCGTGTGTGGCTGCTATGATCTTCAGAATACATATCATGTGCTACGATCTTCAGAATACATATGTGCTACGATCTTCAGAATACATATGATGTGCTACGATCTTCAGAATACATATGTGCTACGATCTTCAGAATACATATGATGTGCTACGATCTTCAGAATACATATGTGCTACGATCTTCAGAATACATATGATGTGCTACGATCTTCAGAATACATATGATGTGCTACGATCTTCAGAATACATATGTGCTACGATCTTTAGAATACATATGATGTGCTACGATCTTCAGAATACATATGATGTGCTACGATCTTCAGAATACATATCATGTGCTACGATCTTCAGAATACATATGATGTGCTACGATCTTCAGAATACATAACTCAGCACAGTAATGTCTTCCCCTGTCGCTATTTCTTATGAACAAGGGCAATAAAATATCGCCTCGGGTTCTTTCTTTCCTATACCAAACAACGCCACTGCGATACATCCATCCTGGGAGACGAAGAGGTTACTAAAACACGACTATTTTTTTTTCCTATGACGACCGAGATCATCCTATGACACACATCCTGGAATAAGATGGTATTCCTGTCACGATAAGACACTAGTAATTTTTTTTTCCCTATGAGAAGCAACCTCATATTATAAAACATCCTGGAAACCGTAGATATTACTACGAAACACGAGACAAACATTGTTTTTCCTATGACAAACGACCTCATATTGTTACAACCATCCTGGAAAACACAAATATCACCATACCAATAATACATAATTTTTTTTCCTATGAGAATCAACCTCTGTCATAAAACATCCTGGAAACCGTAAGAGTTACTATTATAGAAAACGGGACTATAACTTTTTTTTCTATCCCAAACTACTTAATCCTTATATATATATATATATATATATATATATATATATATATATATATATATATATATATATATATATATATATATATTTTTTGCTTTGTCGCTGTCTCCCGCGTTTGCGAGGTAGCGCAAGGAAACAGACGAAAGAAATGGCCCAACCCATCCCCATACACATGTATATACATACGTCCACACACGCAAATATACATACCTACACAGCTTTCCATGGTTTACCCCAGACGCTTCACATGCCTTGATTCAATCCACTGACAGCACGTCAACCCCGGTATACCACATCGCTCCAATTCACTCTATTCCTTGCCCTCCTTTCACCCTCCTGCATGTTCAGGGCCCGATCACACAAAATCTTTTTCACTCCATCTTTCCACCTCCAATTTGGTCTCCCTCTTCTCCTCGTTCCCTCCACCTCCGACACATATATCCTCTTGGTCAATCTTTCCTCACTCATTCTCTCCATGTGCCCAAACCATTTCAAAACACCCTCTTCTGCTCTCTCAACCACGCTCTTTTTATTTCCACACATCTCTCTTACCCTTACGTTACTTACTCGATCAAACCACCTCACACCACACATTGTCCTCCAACATCTCATTTCCAACACATCCATCCTCCTGCGCACAACTCTATCCATAGCCCACGCCTCGCAACCATACAACATTGTTGGAACCACTATTCCTTCAAACATACCCATTTTTGCTTTCCGAGATAATGTTCTCGACTTCCACACATTCTTCAAGGCTCCCAGAATTTTCGCCCCCTCCCCCACCCTATGATCCACTTCCGCTTCCATGGTTCCATCCGCTGCCAGATCCACTCCCAGATATCTAAAACACTTCACTTCCTCCAGTTTTTCTCCATTCAAACTCACCTCCCAGTTGACTTGACCCTCAACCCTACTGTACCTAATAACCTTGCTCTTATTCACATTTACTCTTAACTTTCTTCTTTCACACACTTTACCAAACTCAGTCACCAGCTTCTGCAGTTTCTCAAATGAATCAGCCACCAGCGCTGTATCATCAGCGAACAACAACTGACTCACTTCCCCAGGTCTCTCATCCCCAACAGACTTCATACTTGCCCCTCTTTCCAAAACTCTTGCATTCACCTCCCTAACAACCCCATCCATAAACAAATTAAACAACCATGGAGACATCACACACCCCTGCCGCAAACCTACATTCACTGAGAACCAATCACTTTCCTCTCTTCCTACACGTACACATGCCTTACATCCTCGATAAAAACTTCACTGCTTCTAACAACTTGCCTCCCACATCATATATTCTTAATACCTTCCACAGAGCATCTCTATCAACTATCATATGCCTTCTCCAGATCCATAAATGCTACATACAAATCCATTTGCTTTTCTAAGTATTTTTCACATACATTCTTCAAAGCAAACACCTGATCCACACATCCTCTACCACTTCTGAAACCACACTGCTCTTCCCCAATCTGATGCTCTGTACATGCCTTCACCCTCTCAATCAATACCCTCCCATATAATTTACCAGGAATACTCAACAAACTTATACCTCAGTAATATATATATATATATATATATATATATATATATATATATATATATATATATATATATATATAAGCATTGGTATTTGCACTGTAGCTGAAGTACTCAATAATCCAGCAAAGGTAAACCACTGGGCTTCACCAAGTGTACCACTGAAGCCAACGAATATCTATGACCCACCAAATGAATTTATCAATATACAGCGGGGGAGGATATTCAGCCGTCCTCGTCCGCCCAGCGGGGGTAAGGATATTCAGCCGACCTCGTCCACCCAGCGGGGGTAAGGATATTCAGCCGACCTCGTCCGCCCAGCGGATATTCAGCCGTCCTCGTCCACCCAGCGGGGGTAAGGATATTCAGCCGACCTCGTCCACCCAGGGGGGGCAGGATATTCAGCCGACCTCGTCCGCCCAGCGGATATTCAGCCGTCCTCGTCCACCCAGCGGGGGTAAAGATATTCAGCCGTCCTCGTCCGCCCAGCGGATATTCAGCCGTCCTCGTCCGCCATAAGATGTACGAGACTCCAAGATCCGGTGTCCACTGGCGGCTCGTAAAGAGATCCTGTGAATGGCACCTGAGACCAGGCTGCAGGACTCAGCAGGAGAGAGAGGGATCCTTCGACCCCAGGATGGGATCCTTCGACCCCAGGATGGGACCACAGACCAGGCTGCAGGACTCAGCAGGAGAGAGAGGGATCCTTCGACCCCAGGATGGGATCCTTCGACCCCAGGATGGGACCACAGACCAGGCTGCAGGACTCAGCAGGAGAGAGAGGGATCCTTCGACCCCAGGATGGGATCCTTCGACCCCAGGATGGGACCACAGACCAGGCTGCAGGACTCAGCAGGAGAGAGAGGGATCCTTCGACCCCAGGATGGGACCACAGACCCCAGGATGGGACCACAGACCCCAGGATGGGACCACAGACCCCAGGATGGGACCACAGACCAGGCTGCAGGACTCAGCAGGAGAGAGAGGTCCTTCGACCCCAGGATGGGACCACAGACCCCAGGATGGGACCACAGACCCCAGGATGGGACCACAGACCCCAGGATGGGATCCTTCGACCCCAGGATGGGATGGCTTTATATCTTCTACCCAACATTTGCATCAGCCAATGCCTCTCTGCCTCTACCTCTGAGAGGGGAAGGCGAGGCACACTGGTCGATGCCTCTACCTTTGAGAGGGGAAAGCGAGGCACAGTGGTCGGTGCCTCTACCTCTGAGAGGGGAAGGCAAGGCACACTGGTCGATGCCTCTACCTTTGAGAGGGGAAGGCGAGGGCACACTGGTCGACGAACAGTCTGGTTGAACAAGGTGGTTGTGGTTGTGGTCGTGCACGGACGATGTATACATCTGATATCATGAACGTCTGCAGATAAGAGCCTGGCTCACCTCTCATGCTGTAGATAAGGATTTCCCCTCACACTTTCCCCTCAGGATTTCCCATCACTTTCCCCTCAGGATTTCCCCTCACACTTGCCCTCAGGATTTCCCCTCACACTTACCCTAAGGATTTCCCCTCACACTTACCCTAAGGACTTCCCCTCAGGATTTCCCCTCACACTTCGCCCTCAGGATTTCCCCTCACACTTGCCCTCAGTATTTCCCCTCACACTTGCCATCAGGATTTCCCCTCACACTTCCCCTAAGGATTTCCCCTCACAGTTGCCCTCAGGATTTCCCCTCACACTTCCCCTAAGGATTTCCCCTCACACTTACCCTAAGGACTTCCCCTCACACTTGCCCTCAGGATTTCCCCTCACACTTGCCCTCAGGATTTCCCCTCACACTCCCCCTAAGGATTTCCCCTCACACTTCCCCTCAGGATTACCCCTCACACTTGCCCTCTCTTTTGTGGCCACGACCGTAGAGCCCCGTGTGAGGGCCGGATATAGCGTCCGTATGAACCTTTCTTCCATCTATCCCTCGACTGCTAGAGGAATATTCTACCCTAATAACACGTCCTTCTATCCCCAGTTATCACTATCCATACAACATACAACTCTCTCATACTCCTATCCTTTCGATATCTATTTCCACTCGCACTCCGCCTCTCCCTCGCTCTCTTTTTTCCCATTTCACCTCCTAACCTACAACCAGTTCTTCTATCCTCAATTCCAAACCCATCCTTCTATCCTCAATTCCTCCCATTCCAAACCCATCCTTCTATCCTCAAACCTCCCATCCCAAACCCATCCTTCTATCCTCAAACCTCCCATTCCAAACCCATCCTTCTATCCTCAATTCCTCCCATTTCAAACCAATCCTTCTATCCTCATTCCTCCCATTCCATACCCAACCTTCTATCCTCAAACCTCCCATCCCAAACCCATCCTTCTATCCTCAAACCTCCCATCCCAAACCCATCCTTCTATCTTCAAACCTCCCATTCCAAACCAATCCTTCTATCCTCAAACCTCCCATTCCAAACCCATCCTTCTATCCTCAAACCTCACATTCCAAACCCAACCTTCTATCCTCAAACCTCCCATTCCAAACCCAACCTTCTATCCTCAAACCTCACATTCCAAACCCAACCTTCTATCCTCAAACCTCCCATTCCAAACCCATCCTTCTATCCTCAAACCTCACATTCCAAACCCAACCTTCTATCCTCAAACCTCCCATTCCAAACCCAACCTTCTATCCTCAAACCTCCCATTCCAAACCCATCCTTCTATCCTCAAACCTCCCATTCCAAACCCATCCTTCTATCCTTAAACCTCCCATTCCAAACCCAACCTTCTATCCTCAAACCTCCCATTCCAAACCCATCCTTCTATCCTCAAACCTCCCTTCCCAAACCCAGCCTTCTATCCTCAAACCTCCCATTCCAAACCGGTCCTTCTATCCTCAAACCTCCCATTCCAAACCCATCCTTCTATCCTCATTCCTCCCATTCCAAACCCATCCTTCTATCTTCAAACCTCCCATTCCAAACCCATCCTTCTATCCTCAAACCTCCCATTCCAAACCGATCCTTCTATCCTCAAACCTCCCATTCCAAACCCAACCTTCTATCCTCAAACCTCCCATTCCCAAACCCATCCTTCTATCCTCAAACCTCCCATTCCAAACCCAACCTTCTATCGTCAAACCTCCCATTCCCAAACCCATCCTTCTATCCTCAAACCTCCCATTCCAAACCCATCCTTCTATCCTCAAACCTCCCATTCCAAACCCATACTCAACTCTTAACCACCTCTTATTACATCTATCCTCAACCCTCACTCCCTTCCCTATTCTCAGCGTCACTCAAGTCCATCCTTCTATCCCTCCTGTATCTTTCTACCTATCCCCCTATCCTTACCTCCCCACCCCCCCCAGATTAAGACTGAAACGGAGAATGAAGTGTGAAAAATCATCTTCACTATTCCTTCAAACGAAAGGGTTATGGAGACATGTTTACACCTGGAAATAGAAAAAGAAAATAATAATAATTCACGAACGAAAATGAGCTGTTCTTCGTGAGCAGAGGTTGTGTGACCTTAGGTCAGGTCACCGATGAATAGCTGTGTGTACCGAGGTCACCATATGCCAAAGTTGGGTCACAGATGAAGGTCAGGTCATGACCGCTAATGGTATGACCTTAAAACACACACACACACACACACACCCTCGTCTAAGCCAGGTACCCAATCATCAACCAGGCCCGAGGTGGGTGGATGGATGGATGATGAACAGCAGCGTTGGCTGTGGGCACACTGCCGCGCCCCGGGACTCGAACACTGAGGTAGACCCGTCAGTGAAGGACGTAAAATAGATACATAACGGTATAATAGATACATAAGACAGCCATTCGGTTCATAATATAAAGTCGGGGTATTACAGCGTTACAGAACATGGGGGAGGTTTATAATGGTAACAAAAAGAGCATAGGATCGAACTGGGCGTTTATATCCACGGTGGCAACACACCACCAAGCGAAACAAAAAAAAGGTCCAAAGTTATGACCTTTAACATGACCATCTATCATGGAGAAACAAAGAAAAGGCCTCCAACAAGAATAACAAAAAAAGAGAGAAATATGAAAACAAATAAAGCAGTGTCAGAAACACAGGTGAACAACGGAACAGACTCAGGCATGGCCACAAATATAAACAAACACATCGCCTCAAAAACACGTAAGATACGGAATCAGGGACAATGAACTGTGGCCACAAGCACAGAGAAACAGCCTGAAAAATGGCCTGAAAAATGGCCACAACAACAAGGAAACAGAGAAAGAACCTCACATGTGGCTATAAACAAATAAACGAAGAAAGAAAACAACCTCATGTGGCCATAAACACAAGGAAACAACCTCAAACAAGGCCATAAACACAAGGAAACAAGGACACAACCACAATCTGGGCCATAAAACACAGACTATAGCCTTGGACATAGTCGCAAACACAGATGAACAAAAGACACATCTTCGAACAAAAAACCCTCAAGTGTATGAACAAAGGAAGTCCAGCAGGCAGGCAGGCTGGGCCACAGCTGGTGGGGGCCACAGTGGGCT
>NC_092259.1:1985634-2015634 GCF_036320965.1 Panulirus ornatus | reverse complement strand
TCGGTCAGTGATCGAGGTTTGTGGGTCTGTCGTCAGCTCATATCATCAAGGTTGTGTGAACTTCAAGTTATAACGACCAGCAGAAGATTCGTGTCAACACCTTCTTCAGGAGTTTTCCACATGATATTAAGGACATGAATGCTCTCACGGCATACAAGGCCTCCTCGAAGCTGGCTAAGAACAGGGGGTTCAAGTGAGTTGACTCGACCCTAATGAACCAGTGTTATGAACGTGACTAACCAGGGTTCGATCTCCCGTTATGAGCGAGTGAATTCTCACGGCATACAAGGCCTCCTCGAAGCTGGCTAGAGAACAGGGGGAATTCAAGTGAATTGACTCGACCCTAATGAACCAGTGTTATGAAACTAACTAACAAGGGTTCGATCCCCCGTTATGAGCGAGTGAAGAGCAATGCGACATTCTGTATAAAATGATCCACAGCCACTTTAGTGACTTTAGAGAAAGAAGAAGTATCTTCTCACTGTCTCCTTCAGAAAGCCTCTGTCTTTCTGTCCGTCTGTCTGTCTCTCTCTCTCCAGGTGGGGGACTCACTCTCTCTCTCTCTCTCTCTGTCTCTCTCTCTCTCTCTCTCTCTCTCTCTCTCTCTCTCTCTCTCTCTCTCTCTCTCTCTCTCTTTCTTGAACCTGACAGAGTACCAGCGCTGGTAAATGATCATCTCAAAGGTTCGAACGCACAGCCCAATTCGTGATTAACATCCACTTCAACAGATGTTCACCTTACGACCCGTGAGCTTATATACCCTAAACGTTCCATTTTCAAACTTGATATATTTACGTTTCTCGCACTAGGCTCAATTACTTTAAAAAAAAGATGCAGCCATATAGGCCAAAAGACGTATGGAGTGAGAGAGAGATTTTGAGCAATCGGGGGTCTGAACCTACAGGAGGGTGAGAGGCGTGCATAGGAATAAGAGTGAATTGGAACGATGTGGTATACCGGGGTCGACGTGCTTGCCGGTGGACTGAACCAGGGCATGTGAAACGTCTAGAGGAGAGGAGGTAGTAGAGGAGGAAGTAGATTAAATTCCTCTTCCAAAAAATATGGCTTTTGAAGATTTCTCACCCGCTCATCAACAATATTATATTCTCCAATCACATCAGCACAACGACTTGCACATCCACCTGACGAAACATCAAGACAGACGAACACAACACAACAACAACAAGCAGAGCGGCAACAACGACAACAACAAGAACAGTAGCACCAGCAACTCCTCCTCCTCGCTTCTCCTCCTCCTCGCTCCCCCTCCTCCTCCCTCCTCCTCCTCGCTCCTCCTCCTCCCTCCTCCTCCTCCTCGCTCCTCCTCCTCCTCGCTCCCCCTCCTTCTCCTCCTCCTCGCTCCCCCTCCTCCTCCTCGCTCCTCCTCCTCCCTCCTCCTCGCTCCTCCTCCTCGCTCCCCGCTCCCCCTCCTCCCTCCTCCTCGCTCCTCCTCCTCGCTCCCTCCTCCCCCTCCTCCTCGCTCCTCGCTCCTCCTCCTCGCTCCCCTACTTCACCTTGAAGGGTTAACAACTCCCCTCCCCCCCTCCTCCCCCCCCCCCACTCTACCTCGGCCCCCTCAGGGCTAGACACGAGTAATTATTGAAGATTTATATATATACATCCCCCTCCCCCCCTTCCCCCCGCTGGCAAAACTAATTTACAGGCCTCACTAATCTTGAGAAATAATTCTCTCTCTCTCTCTCTCTCTCTCTCTCTCTCTCTCTCTCTCTCTCTCTCTCTCCCTCTGCTTCGTATGCTCTCTTTACCAGTAGACAGTCACAGCACATATTTCTCTCTCTCTCTCTCTCTCTCTCTCTCTCTCTCTCTCTCTCTCTCTCTCTCTCTCTCTCTCTCTCTCTCAGCCTGCGGGTCGCTGACCCTAGTCATTAGAGGTTTCAGAAGATCGCGGTGATGAGGATGCTGTTATCATATCCCGGGGTCCACCCGCTCGTCCCAGGGATGGGACAACTTGGTATGGATGGATAGGAGAGAAAGGTGTGAAAGGAGGAGGAGGAGGAGGAGGGGGGGGGGGGTGCTGGGATGGTATTGCGCTTGGGTATGGGATAGTGGGGTCTGGGGTGGGATAGTGGGGTTTGGGGTGGGATAGTGGGGTTTGGGGTGGGATAGTGGGGTTTGGGGTGGGATAGTGGGGTTTCGGGTGGGATAGTCTGGTTTGGGGTGGGATAGTGGGGTTTGGGGTGGGATAGTGGGGTTTGGGGTGGGATAGTGGGGTTTGGGGTGGGATAGTGGGGTTTCGGGTGGGATAGTCGAGTTTGGGGTGGGATAGTCTGGTTTGGGGTGGGATTCTGGGATTTAGGGTGGGATAGTGGGGTTTCGGTTGGGATAGTCGGGTTTGGGGTGGGATGGTCGGGTTTGGGGTGGGATAATGGAGTTTGGGGTGGGATAGTGGGGTTTGGGGTGGGATAATGGGGTCTGGGGTGGGTGGGATAGTGGGGTTTGGGGTGGGATAGTGGGCTTTGGGGTGGGATAGTGGGGTCTGGGGTGGGATAGTGGGGTCTGGGGTGGGATAGTGGGGTCTGGGGTGGGATAGTGGGGTCTGGGGTGGGATAGTGGGGTCTGGGGTGGGATAGTGGGGTCTGGGGTGGGATAGTGGGGTCTGGGGTGGGATAGTGGGGTTCTGGGTGGGATAGTGGGGTTTTGGGTGGGATAGTGGGGTTTGGGGTGGGATAATGGGGTTTGGGGTGGGATAATGGGGTTTCGGGTGGGATAATGGGGTTTCGGTTGGGATAGTCGGGTTTGGGGTGGGATGGTCGGGTTTGGGGTGGGATAGTGGGGTTTGGGGTGGGATAGTGGGGTTTGGGGTGGGATAGTGGGGTTTCGGGTGGGATAATGGGGTCTGGGGTGGGATAGTGGGGTTTAGGGTGGGATAGTGGGGTCTAGGGTGGGATAGTGGGGTCTGGGGTGGGATGGTCGGGTTTAGGGTGGGATAATGGAGTTTGGGGTGGGATAGACGGGTTTGGGGGTGGGATAGTGGGGTTTCGGGTGAGTTTGTGGGGGTTAGAGTAACGGGAAGGAAGGGGTTTAGGGTAAAATTTGAGGTTAGGTAAGTTAGAGAATCAGTGGGGTGATGAGTGAGTAGTTTTTGAGGTTGAGACGTTTTGTGGAGGGGTTAGCGTTATGGCTGTGTTGGGGTTGGAAGGGCGTGGGGAGGTGTGGTGAGTGGGAGTAAGAGAGTGTGGGGTTGGGGCAGGATTAGCAATGGTGACGAGTTGGGGTTATGAGGAAGAAAGTGGTGTTAGTGAAGATATAAGGTTTTTTTTTGGGGGGGAAAAGGGAATGAGGTTGGGTGATTAAGGTGGTCCAGGCCTGAAATTGCATTAGGGTTTTGATGGCAGTGAGGCTAGTGTAGGGGTGGGGGGGGGGGGAGAATGGGGTTTTAGAGAGAGAGAGAGAGAGAGAGAGAGAGAGAGAGAGAGAGAGAGAGGGAGGGAGAGAGAGATAGAGAGAGAGAGAGAGAGAGAGAGAGAGAGAGAGAGAGAGAGAGAGAGAGAGAGAGAGAGAGAGAGAGAGGTTAGGGGGCGAGATGAGGTTAGGGTCAGTGGAGGAAAGAAGAGGTTGTGGCTGTGGCTTTCGCTATGCCACACAAACCTCACACACAAAAAAAAAAATTGAAAAAAAATCCAGCCTACGAGATCAAAAATGATCTAAGGGGGTTTTTCATAATATTTACCTCCGTCTCTGGAGAGAGAGGGGAAGAAAAAATAGTTACATTCATAAAAAAAAACAAGAATTCCCTTTTTTCCCTCCAATCACAAAATTGTTATAGACCACAAAAGCATTACGGACCATTACATAACACTAATTTGTTTTCGCTTTCTCGACATTATTTTCTTCCCCCAGGACCAGCGTAAACGACAGAGAACTCTGCACATAACCAATGTTTCATGCTCTGTCCTAGAATTAAAAAAACGGGCCAGGAACATTTCACGAATACAATTATTCTTTTTTAAAGTCTAATATGTAATTAAGCTGGCAACCCATTATGTATTTTGATATGTGGGACGTCAGAGGGAGTCTTATATGTGCAGTTGACGTCATCCTAGCCCAGGAAAGACCTAACTACATTTTATCATTGTTTCTTAAGTTAGCGAAAGAAAGTTATGAACTCAGTGCTACATCATGAAGGCTTGTGGGTGAACGTGGTTCTCTGTTAGAAATGCCCCCCCGGAGAGCCTTCTGTTGCACAGATGCGAGGGCTGTCTGTTGCACACTATCTAGGTAGTCTGTTGTCTGTTAGACACTCGAGTGGGTTGGCTATTGTAAGTTTAGACACTCAATTGGGTTGTCTGTTCAGACACATATGTGGAATGTCTGTAGTCTTTCAAAAAACATGTAAGTTGTCTAATGTCTGTTAGACACTCATGTGGGCTGTCTATTGTCTGTCTGACACTCACGTGGGTTTATTGTCTATTGTCTATTAGACGCAAGTGATTTGTCTAATGTCTGTTAGACACTCAAGTGGGTTGTCTGTTGTCAGACCTTCAAGTCTGCTGTCTATTGTCTGCTAGACACTCAAGTACGTTGTCTGTTAGACATTCAATGGGTTGTCTGTTCTCAGACACACTTTAGGCAGACATGTTAGCTATGATCTCTTTTGCAGTCGCGTAGACGCTGTTCCCACTTCCCCCTGGATGACTCTGGCTGTGTCGTCTCCGAAGCACTGGTTCGAACCCATCTCCAGGGCTGACCCTACAGGACTAACCCCACCCCACGCAGCTGTGGACTGATAGCGGGTCAGTACAAGCTGGGGTATCACAAGACACGCTCTATGCGACCTTTTCTAAGACGTCTGTAGACCCACAAAAGGAGAAAAGAGAGACAGTCTGTAGACCCACAAAAGGAGAAAGAGATAGAGACACACAAACACGATTCTCGCCGCTTAGGAAAGCAATCATCCTAGTCCAAAGACACGTTAGATTTCCTCTGTCTGACTGTGTCACGAACTGTTTTCAGGTTATCCAGTCATACGACCCAGTCTCCTGGAACGACGTGGTCAAAGCTGTATTCCATTGCCCAGTTTTGTGGACCACCGTCAATTGGACTCAAAGCTCGGATGTGCCTGGGGCACAGTCAACAGCATATTACCAGCAGGTTCTCACCTCCTCGTACCTCCACATACCGCCTTCTGTCCAGGCTCAAACACGGATGATATACGTTTTATGGGGGCGAATCCCAAGGGAAAAATACACAAAGCAGAAGCCACAACAAACACGGACGTGGGTCACTCCCTTCTCCATGCTATAGGAGATTCGTGGCTCCAGTCACAGTCTAAAGTCCACATTAAGGCTGGGCCTTGATTCAAATAGAGAGAGAGGAGTAATAAAAGGGGGAAAAAGAGAGACAAGGGAAAGCATTTACCAAAGGAGGAAATGGAAAACCTCTCTTATGAAATGAGTTTGCCATAGGTACTAAGAATGACATGAGAGGGTAGGGTTTTCCAAAGCTTCGAGGTGTAAAGAAAGAAACAGGTATCAAATCGACCCACCCTTGAGTGATCATGTGACGCAGTAGCTGACAAAGAATAACTTACAGATGATACGTGTCTACTACCACATCTGGAGAAATGTGGGTTACACAGGGAGTCAAGTGGCTCCCAGAGAGGGTGGAGAAGGAAACAAGACGCTCTTGGTTTACTTAGTATGTAGTGTTTCTAAATACTGACGCAACGAGTATTTGGAGCGTGACAGTGAAGTGAAATCCATCAATGATTCCTCCGTGAAAGCAGCAACAGATCGAGGGAAGAACACGTGATGAACGAAGGAAAAGAAAACGAATTGGTGGTGGTGAAGGAGGAGGAGGAGGAAGGAGAAGAGGTGATAGAAAGCTGGAGAGGAGAGTAGGCGACTGGGTTTGTTGCCACATCGCATATCCTCGGAAGGAGCATTCGTCAAAAAGAGTCCTCAAGAGGGTGGATAAAGCTAGAGCGACCACAGATCCTGGGATGCGAACACCTCGTGTGGCGATAGAAATCATTTCTCGAGAATAATCAGGAGGTGGGATGAGCCAGAACACTCAAAATAGACTCGCGCCCCTTGGAATTATTTTTAGAGAGAGAGGTGGGGGATTGTTGATTCCAAGGGGCTGCGAGGCAGGGGTTGGCCTAAGAATACTAATGTGGGAAGGAAGGTCGAGTTGCTGGAAGGGGAAAATAGAGGAAGGGGAGACTCTGTCTGTTCGTGGTGCTTAGTGCACTGGTGGTGTTAGAAAAGGTGTTTGAAGCGTGATGGGTGGGTTCGATTCCCAGGATTAGATATAGACCTTGCTTATTCCTGACCTATTTAGCAGTACGAGTTCTTGCTACTGACCACACCACATCTTGTTACTCCTGACCACATATCACCACATGCCAAGTCTGGCCACATAGCACTATGAGTTGTCACGGCTGACCACATCACACCACATCGCGTATTTCCTGACCACATAACACCACACCTTGTACAAACTCCTGACCACATAGCACCACACCTTGTACAGCAAACTCCTGACCACACACCACCACATCTTGTTAAATCCTGACCACATAGAACCACGTCTCTCTTTCCCTCCCCAGGAAAACGCCACATCTTGTAGCCACTCCAAGCCACATCCCGTCCCTCCTGACCACATGAATTTCAAATCTCGCTCTCCATGAGAAGCAAATGCAACATTTTGCCTCACTCCCGGGGCCCAGACCCCCATCCATTATATACCACCAGGATCCAAGGGAATATCCAGTTCCTAGGGAGGGAGAGAGAGAGAGAGAGAGAGAGAGAGAGAGAGAGAGAGAGAGAGAGAGAGAGAGAGAGAGAGAGACAGACAGACAGACAGACAGAGTCAGAGACAGAGAGAGAGAGAGTTACTGCTCAGTGACACGAAGTGAAAGGCATTCAAACGTGTTGGAGAACCAATCGAAATGTAACATCTTGAAAAAAAATCTCTCGCACCGGAATGGTTTTTGGAATCGTTCGAAACTTCATCGTTTCGAACCCGTTCGAACCAATTGTTTCGAAACCGTTCGAACCCTTATCACTCCAGGTTTTGGGGGGTCGTCATCTTCCAGGGAGGAAGTGGGGGGGGGGGGATTATGATCGACCCACTGCCCACGGGGTACAGAACGACCCATGAAAAAGGGGGGGCGAAGATGGTGGGTGAGGTGGGTGAGGGGGGGAAGAAGGAATGTTGGGAGAAGGTCACAAAATCCTTTAAGATGCCTGAGGGAGAACACAAAGCCCCCTCCTCCCTTCCATTCTTGGGGGAGAGGAGAGAAAAGTGTGATATCCTCCCCCACGTCTCTCCCCCCTCCCTTTCTCTACCACTGTCCTGCAGGCCTGTGTGTGTGTGTGTGTGTGTGTGTGTGTGTGTGTGTGTGTGTGTGTGGAGGGTGGGGGGAGGGGGAAATCACATCCTGGAGAAATTCAACAGAAAACGAAAGATCACCTTTTTTTCCTTTCTGCAAGGAAGTCCAGGGCTTCGAGCTAACAAACTCCAGGCAGGTAAGAATAAAAAGGGACAGAAAACGGAGTGACAGTTCTCTTTGTATTATCTTTCCTCCAACCACACATCACTAGGCTCTCTCTCTCTCTCTCTCTCTCTCTCTCTCTCTCTCTCTCTCTCTCTCTCTCTCTCTCTCTCTCACACACACACCCGTTCCTCAACACTTCGCTTAGCTCCATATCCCCCCCTCGAATTCGTTCCCCTTCCTTCCTTGCTTGCTTGCTGTCTATCTATCTATGCCCCATTTCCAATCCTGACTTTACCTCCTCCTCCTCTCCTCCCTCCTCTTCCCTCTTCCCTCCTCCTCCTCCTCCCTCCTCTTCCCTCCTCTTTACTTATTCTAACAAATGAGTGGTGACTTCAGAGCGGAATTTCAGGCTGAATAAGATATTAGATTAACACAAGACATATTCTTGCTCCATCCACCTTCCAGATTTTGGTGCATGTAGCCCTGGCCGAGATCCCTTGTGCGTCATGGCAGCCAAGGATATTCAGAAGACCGAGGTCCCCTTCTGATAGCAGCCTGGAATATTCGGGAGGCCAAGCGTCCCTCTAAATTTAAGCAGTCTGGGATATTCAGAAGGCCAAGTTCCCCTTCTGATAGCAGCCTGGGATATTCAGAAGACCGAGTTCCCCTTCTGACAGCAGCCTGGGATATTCAGAAGACCGAGGTCCCCTTCTGATAGCAGTCTGGGATATTCAGAAGACCGAGTTCCCCTTCTGATAGCAGCCTGGGATATTCAGAAGACCGAGTTCCCCTTCTGATAGCAGCCTGGGATATTCAGAAGACCGAGGTCCCCTTCTGATAGCAGTCTGGGATATTCAGGCTGCTCAGGTCCCCCTTTCTAAATTACAGCCAAGAATATTTGTGGAGGTTAAGGTCCCCCATCTAATTAACAGGAGCCTGGGATATACAGGAGGCTAAAGTCTCTTAAATACTGTGAGAACTACGAATGAATATTCAGGAGCAAAATTATCTTAGATCTTTATTTTCCCCTAAGAGGTGGCTACCGTGTTCACAAAGGCTTCCTTTTTTCCCCCACTAGAGAAAAAAAAAAACGCAGTAGTAGAACAATGTTAAATTAGTAATTAAGAGGATGTTTTGTGGGGCACTGGTACACAAAGCTGACAAGAAGACATGAAAAAAAAGGAGAAAATCCAGCTGTCTCAGCGCGCTGCTCCAAGAACATGGATCTCTCTCTGCTCACAAACCTTCAAACGAGTCTCCAGAAACCTCCAACTGTGTTGGAGGCTCCAGCTGCAACGTGGCATCATGTCGAAGCTACGCGAGGAAGCATGAGTTCCCGGGTTCGTATCCCTGCAAAGGAACACCAGAACTGGTTCCTGGTAAGGGGCGACTGTGCTGAGAAATCAGATGTTTCCACAGGTCGCAAATCTGACACAGGAGGGTAAGAAAACAACCAGCTATTCGCCCATGATCTTAGCTGATGGAGACGCCATGGCTTACCCTATTTGAGCCTCCAAAGTCAAAATGACAACTGGAATCATCTATTTGCCTTTAGCTTTCACCACAATTGTAATTATCTATTTGACTTTAGCTTCTACCACAATTACAATCATGTGTTTGCCTTCAGCTTTTACCATAATTGTAATCATCTATTTGACTTTAGCTTTTACCAGAATTTGAATCACGTGTCTACCTTTAGCTTTCACCACAATTACAATCGTCTATTTGCCTTTAGTTTTTACCACAATTACAATCATGTGTTTGCCTTCAGCTTTTACCACACTGATCCTGTTAGTTTCATATACCTTCCAACACCACTCATAGCCTCGAGAGGGGACCTAATGGTCTTGTTCGGGTTTCATTTCCTCTGTATCGAGTTTTAACTCAACCCCTTTGAAGGCCGAATCATTCTGTTCTCGATGCTCTCCATCTAAGGCCCTGAGGGGAGAGGAGAGGCATGTATGAAGAGAATCAAAGTATGGCGCAAAAAACACGATAGAAACACGATTCCAGGAAGGTTTGCCACTGGAAGGGCACAAGCGACGAAGTACATTCCATACAACGGGAGGTCCTGGGGGAGTGTTGCTCTGGTGTGCGTGTGTGTGTGTGGGCGGCTCCTGCTGGTTCCTGCTGGCGGGGTGGGGTCCAGCTGCCGACAGCTGTACGTGTGTGTGTGTGTGTGCGTGTGTGTGTGTGTGTGATTACCCACTGGTGCTGTATGGGGAAGGAGTTTTGCACCTAATTTCTTTGCATCTCTGGAACATGAATGCACCATGTGTGTACACACCACCACACTTTCCACCCCCAACTCAGATGCTACACACAGATGGTCGCCCGATGGTCATCCGTCATACGAAACATACTATAAGGCTCATCTGCAAGAACAGCTCGAAAGATTTGATCATTGGCCATCTATTTAGCTGTTCACGTCACTGTACAATGTTCCTCGTATCATAATTCCTCCCCTGCACAGTGCTACTAGCTCAGTTGACGAACATTAGGTACGTGGTTACGAACTCCTGTGGCCGAGTGTATAGTACGCTAACTGACGGAGGAGGGACGCTACCTGACGGAGGAGGGACACTACCTGACGGAGGAGGGACACTACCTGACGGAGGAGGGACGTTACTTGACGGAGGAGGTACACTACCTGACGGAGGGGGTATAACACAAGACAGAGGGGGTACAATCCCTGACGGAGGAGGTACGCTACCTGACGGAGGGGGTACGCTACCTGACGGAGGAGGAACACTACCTGACGGAGGAGGTACACTACCTGACGGAGGGAGTAGACTACCTGACGGAAGGTGGTACAGCACATGACGGAGGTAGACTACCAAAGCAGACAGCAGCATCAACAGGACCAGGAGGGAAGGACCCAAGAACCACATTTTCCAAGTCCGAGACTTACGCCAAATCTAATTTCATGCTGGGAACGTCACCTGCTCGTTGAGGTGGGTCTCCCCGTGAATACAAATACGGCGCAGGATTAGAAAGACCACCCCTGTCATCCCCCGTCCAACGAAAACGGGGAGGAGACGACGATATCGAAGAAGGCCCTGAAGGGAGTCTTCAAGGAAGAGGAGAAGAACCTCTGGCGTTTGGAGCTACGGTGTTGGTGGCACCAGAGATACAGTAAGGGTCCTTTGGGAGTGAGATTGAACCTGAATTACATACATTTGTCATTGATGTTTGACACGGTCTGTGCTGGTCTGGTGTTCCTTCCTGGCTCCCAGCGAAGGGTCTTCTGGTCTGTGTGATGTGAGAGGCCTGTTGTGGTCTGGTCTGTACTCCCTCTGGTACCCTTGGCACACAGTGGCTCCTGCTATCATGCCCCTCTTGTTCAATCTTGCTTCTCGGATATCAAGGTCTAATGTAATCATCTTTTTTATAGTTATTTGTGGCATGGCGATTCCCTCGTAGTTACAGATAATTCACTGAGCGATGGTTAGTTATTATTGCTACTAATACCCACAAGTTATCAGTCACGACCTGCAAGTTACCAGTCACGACCTGCAAGTCATCAGTCACGACCTGCAAGTCATCAGTCACGACCTGCAAGTCACCAGTCACGACCTGTAAGTCATCAGTCATGACCCGCTACCACCCACGTATTAAAGACCCACTATCACCCACGTATTAAGGACCCACTATCACCCACGTATCACCCCTTAAGACCCACTACCACCCACGTATTACCCTTAAGACCCACTACCACCCACGTACTACCCCTGACGACCCAATACCATCCACATACTACCCCCTTACGACCCACTACCACCCACATACTACCCCCTTACAACCCACTACCACCCACGTACTACCCCTGACGACCCAATACCACCCACATACTACCCCCTTACGACCCACTACCACCCATGTACTACCCCTTACAACCCACTACCACCCACGTACTACCCCTGACGACCCAATACCACCCACGTAATACCCCTGACGACCCAATAACACCCACTTCATACTCCTAACAACCCACTACCACCCATGTACTACCCCTTACGACCCACTACCACCCATGTACTACCCCTGACGACCCACTACCACCCACGTACTACCCATGACGACCCAATACCACCCATGTACTACCCCTTACAACCCACTACCACCCACATACTACCCCTTACGACCTATCATCGCTAACCACTTTCCAAGACCATTAGTTACTCTGTCACGCACCCAACCACGCCATCAACCACGCACCCATTCCCACCTCACCCGACCCCCCAAACCACCAGTCAGAGTGTAACATATCGTCATCGAATATCGCCAAAACGAAGACTTGCCAGTACTACAAATACCCTTAAATAATACCAAAGAAAGACTTGATAAATAAGTCAATTCAAAAATGACAATACGAGTGTATTCTAACTTCATTCCTTACAGATTAATGGTAAAAAAAAATATCTAGATTTCTCGATGGTTTGAAGTTGAACGCGAATGTGTTTTTCAATTCGCCTTTCCCTACAAAATTCCCATATCGGTATACTTTTTGTGTGTGTGTGTCTGTATTCCATGGTGGTCCTCTATAGCTGTCTGTTCCGTTGGATGTTGAGCCGGAGGGCACGGTGGGAGGCGGGGGATGTGCCCTCGGACTATCCTGTCTCCATCTATATAGATGGGACAGAAGGTGTGGTAAGGTGAGGGAGAGGTCCCCTCTGATTGATAATCCTGTCTCCATCTATATAGATGGGACAGAAGGTGTGGTAAGGTGAGGGAGAGGTGCCCTTTGATTGATAATCCTGTCTCCATCTATATAGATGGGACCACAGGTATGGTGAGGTGAGGAGCCGTCTGATTAAGTATCCAGTCTCCATCTATGTAGATCATTAGATCCTATCTGTCCCTCCCATGTACACCCATGTACACAATCCTCCACGCACACGAGCACGCACCTCGCAACGCACCCCACACCACCACGCACCCCACATCACGTACCCCACACCACACACCACATACCCGACACCAAGCACCCCACACCACCACGCACCACCACGCACCCTACCCCTCACCACATATCCTACACCACGCACCCCACACCACCACGCACCCTACCCCACACCACATATCCTACACCAAGCACCCCACACCACCACGCACCCCACACCACACCACATACCCCACACCACATATCCTACACCACGCACCCCACACCACCACGCACCCTACCCCACACCACATATCCTACACCAAGCACCCCACACCACCACGCACCACACACCACCACGCACCCTACCCCTCACCACATATCCTACACCACGCACCCCACACCACCACGCACCCTACCCCACACCACATATCCTACACCAAGCACCCCACACCACCACGAACCCCACACCACCACGCACCCTACCCCTCACCACATATCCTACACCACGCACCCCACACCACCACGCACCCTACCCCACACCACATATCCTACACCAAGCACCCCACACCACCACGCACCCCACACTACCACGCACCCTACCCCACACCACATATCCTACACCACGCACCCCACACCACCACGCACCCCACCCCACACCACATACCCCACACCACACATCCTACACCACGCACCCCACACCACCACGCACCCAGCCGCTATCCCTGAAGCGGAGGGCTGTTCTAGGAAGAGCCACGGCAACACTCGCGAGTTTTCCCCCAGCCTCTCGATGACACAGGAACACGCCAGAGACGCTGATTAAACCCAGGTTGAGTAATCGGTGTAGAATTCATGTAGGTCGGGGCCCCCGAGTGTGCTAACTAGAGCGGTGGAGTTAGCAGGCAAATTCAGAAGTCTGCTACATCAAGCAGGCGGGTTTCTAGCAGACAACCTCAGCAGGTAGCTGCAGCAGGGAGGCAGCCAATGGTGTAAGGTTCTATCATCTGGTATCGCCAGTCATAATTGTGTGATCTATTGTCCTCTGTGGCCTGGGACGATTTCAAGATCTATTGTCTCGTGTAGCTGGGAAATGGCTATGATCTATTGTCTCGTGTAGCCAGGAATGGCTATGATCTATTGTCTCGTGTAGCCAGGAAATGGCTATGATGTATTGTCTCGTGTAGCTAGGAGTGGCTATGATCTATTGTCTCGTGTAGCCAGGAATGGCTATGATCTATTGTCTCGTGTAGCCAGGAATGGCTATGATCTATTGTCTCGTGTAGCCAGGAAATGGCTATGATCTATTGTCTCGTGTAGCTAGGAGTGGCTATGATCTATTGTCTCGTGTAGCTAGGAATGGCTATGATCTATTGTCTCGTGTAGCCAGGAATGGCTATGATCTATTGTCTCGTGTAGCTGGGAAATGGCTATGATCTATTGTCTCGTGTAGCCAGGAATGGCTATGATCTATTGTCTCGTGTAGCTAGGAGTGGCTATGATCTATTGTCTCGTGTAGCCAGGAATGGCTATGATCTATTGTCTCATGTAGCTAGGAGTGGCTATGATCTATTGTCTCGTGTAGCCAGGAATGGCTATGATCTATTGTCTCGTGTAGCTAGGAGTGGCTATGATCTATTGTCTCGTGTAGCTAGGAGTGGCTATGATCTATTGTCTCGTGTAGCCAGGAATGGCTATGATCTATTGTCTCGTGTAGCTAGAGGTGGCTATGATCTATTGTCTCGTGTAGCTAGGAGTGGCTATGATCTATTGTCTCGTGTAGCCAGGAATGGCTATGATCTATTGTCTCATGTAGCTAGGAGTGGCTATGATCTATTGTCTCGTGTAGCCAGGAATGGCTATGATCTATTGTCTCGTGTAGCTAGGAGTGGCTATGATCTATTGTCTCGTGTAGCTAGGAGTGGCTATGATCTATTGTCTCGTGTAGCCAGGAATGGCTATGATCTATTGTCTCGTGTAGCTAGGAGTGGCTATGATCTATTGTCTCGTGTAGCTAGGAGTGGCTATGATCTATTGTCTCGTGTAGCCAGGAATGGCTATGATCTATTGTCTCGTGTAGCTAGGAGTGGCTATGATCTATTGTCTCGTGTAGCTAGGAGTGGCTATGATCTATTGTCTCGTGTAGCTAGGAGTGGCTATGATCTAGTGTCTCGGGTAGCTATGATTACTTGTCTGCTGTGGGCTGGCATGACTGTAGGATCTATTGTCCGATCTATTGCCTTTTTCTAGGCGTGGGAGGAATGTAAGATCTATCGCCTCGTGTAGCCAAAAACGACTGTATGATGCATTATTTCGATTAGCCAGAGATGTATGATCTATTGTCTATGTAGTTGGGGATGATTATCTAGCCAGGGATGTTGTATGAGCTATTGTCTATTGTGGTCTGGGATGATCGTATGATCTATTGTCTACTGTGGTCTGGTATGATTGTATGATCTATTGTCTACTGTGGTCTGGGATGATTGTATGATCTATTGTCTACTGTGGTCTGGGATGATTGTGTGATCTATTGTCTACTGTGATCTGGGATATTGTATGATCTATTGTCTATTGTGGCCTGGGATGACAGGATGATAATTTTTCATTATTTTTCTTTCAATTCGTTTCTTACCAACAAGACACATTCGGTTCCGATAACTTTCAACTCTTAGTTTCTCGACTGCCACATTTCAAACGACCTCACAAATTGAATAATATTTTCATTATTCATCATACTTTGTCGCTGTCTCCCGCGTCAGCGAGGTAGCGCAAGGAAACGGACGAAAAGAATGGCCCAACCCACCCCCATACACATGTTTACCAAATGGCGTCCTAGCTTCGTCTCTTCGATGTATATCAACTGACTGTTATATTTCTCTATTGTGTCTCCCCTGATGATGTGATTATTGCACGAAAGTGCACTTGGGAACTTTTCGTGTTTCATTTTCCCCGTGGACTCATAGGAATATCTTGATCACGCACAAAATTGTGATCCTTTCCAATATACACACACACACACACACACATATATATATATTTTTTTTTTTTTTTTTTTTATACTTTGTCGCTGTCTCCCGCGTTTGCGAGGTAGCGCAAGGAAACAGACGAAAGAAATGGCCCAACCCCCCCCCCCCCCCATACACATGTATATACATACGTCCACACACGCAAATATACATACCTACACAGCTTTCCATGGTTTACCCCAGACGCTTCACATGCCTTGATTCAATCCACTGACAGCACGTCAACCCCGGTATACCACATCGCTCCAATTCACTCTATTCCTTGCCCTCCTTTCACCCTCCTGCATGTTCAGGCCCCGATCACACAAAATATTTTTCACTCCATCTTTCCACCTCCAATTTGGTCTCCCTCTTCTCCTCGTTCCCTCCACCTCCGACTCATATATCCTCTTGGTCAATCTTTCCTCACTCATTCTCTCCATGTGCCCAAACCATTTCAAAACACCCTCTTCTGCTCTCTCAACCACGCTCTTTTTATTTCCACACATCTCTCTTACCCTTACGTTACTTACTCGATCAAACCACCTCACACCACACATTGTCCTCAAACATCTCATTTCCAGCACATCCATCCTCCTGCGCACAACTCTATCCATAGCCCACGCCTCGCAACCATACAACATTGTTGGAACCACCATTCCCTTCAAACATACCCATATATATATATATATATATATATATATATATATATGTACATATTCATACTTGCTGCCTTCATCCATTCTCGTCGCCACCCCGCCATATATAAATATATATATATATATATATATATATATATATATATATATATATATATATATATATATATATATATATATATTCCAACATTTGTTATGAAGAGAAAAATCATAAAGGAAAAAAAAATAATAATCTAGGCATGAGTAAATATTTTCATGATTAACTCGTTAATCCTCTGAGTGACTCTCGTTAATCCTCTGAGTGACTCTCGTTAATCCTCTGAGTGACTCTCGTTAATCCTCTGAGTGACTCTCGTTAATCCTCTGAGTGACTCTCGTTAATCCTCTGAGTGACTCTCGTTAATCCTGGGAGTGACTCTCGTTAATCCTGGGAGTGACTCTCGTTAATCCTGGGAGTGACTCTCGTTAATCCTGCGAGTGACTCTCGTTAATCCTGGGAGTGACTCTCGTTAATCCTGCGAGTGACTCTCGTTAATCCTGGGAGTGACTCTCGTTAATCCTGCGAGTGACTCTCGTTAATCCTGCGAGTGACTCTCGTTAATCCTGCGAGTGACTCTCGTTAATCCTGCGAGTGACTCTCGTTAATCCTGCGAGTGACTCTCGTTAATCCTCTGAGTGACTCTCGTTAATCCTGGGAGTGACTCTCGTTAATCCTGGGAGTGACTCTCGTTAATCCTCTGAGTGACTCTCGTTAATCCTGGGAGTGACTCTCGTTAATCCTGCGAGTGACTCTCGTTAATCCTGCGAGTGACTCTCGTTAATCCTGCGAGTGACTCTCGTTAATCCTGGGAGTGACTCGTTAATCCTGGGAGTGACTCTCGTTAATCCTCTGAGTGACTCTCGTTAATCCTGGGAGTGACTCTCGTTAATCCTCTGAGTGACTCTCGTTAATCCTGCGAGTGACCCTCGTTAATCCTGTCCCCATTATTGCTGAAGGGTCGGCAAATTGAAAGAGCCATGCAGAGTGCAGGTACGAATAAGTGGGTCGCTCGGCCCAGAAGTGCTCCGAAGCACGATGACCAACCCCCTCCTCACCCTCTCTCTCTCTCTCTCTCTCTCTCTCTCTTCTCTCTCTCTCTCTCTCTCTCTCTCTCTCTCTCTCTCTCTCTCCGTTCTTCCGCGCTGACCTCCGTCCCTGACCTGTGCCACGCTGGCCTTTCAATCTCATTTCCACGCTGACCTCCGTCCCTCAAACTGTGCCACGCTGCCGCTGCTGACCTTTTCATCTATGACCTTTTCCAAAGCTGATCAATCTGACCTTTCATCTATGACCTATTCCGCGGTATAATCTAAAAAAAAAAAAAATTCGATGCAAAATTTTTATTCTTTTTTTAATTGACCTTTTTTTTTTTTTTTTTAGCCCCACTGACCTTTCTATCTGCTGACCTTTTGACCTCGGTGACCAAGGTGGTGAGGGATCCCTTGTTAGATGGTTCCAATCTCTTTAAACCACTCACTTCATGTTCCACTCGCCCCAGACGCGTCCACCTTCATCATTTATTTAACCAGGGGACCTTTGACCTTCCAAGTTACCCCCCCCCCCCTTGACCAGGAGATCCTTGGCTGGACTTGGTATACCAGACCTGGTGACCTGACCCCCCTCGCCAGGTGACCTGTGTTCGCAACGACCGACCGAACAACTGACCCCCACCACTCACTCTCCCTCGTCCACTGTCCCTGCCTAATAATCTTAAGTGATCAATGACATTGGCTTGCAATATATATATATATATATATATATATATATATATATATATATATATATATATATATATATATATACTCTTATGAGTCCACGGGGAAAATGAAACACGATAAGTTCCCAAGTGCACTTTCGTGTAATAATCACATCATCAGGGGAGACACAAGAGAGGAATATAACAGTCAGTTGATATACATCGAAGAGACATGTGATCAATCACATGTTTACCAAATGGCGTCCTAGCTTTGTTTCCAAGAGGATTAAAGTTGCCACGAGACACAGGGACCCACGACCGATCAAAATTATGCAAATGCCTTTTAATGTGACGTAAGAGACTGAAATGTGACGTTTATTTTGATATTCAAAAAGTTTTATCTTCTTTTTGTTTACCACCATCTAGAGACGTCTGGTAGAGGTGATATATATGATGGAGACAAAGTCACGTTTTCAACTTCCTTCTGTTATCACAAGACGTCTTCACGGGGGATAAATTTCCAGACAAGTTCCAGATCATTTCATGAGGTAGGGAGACACTGCACTAGTGTGACATGAGATAAGACCAGAGGATCACGATAAGAGACGTCGATATTCTGGCTGATGATGCTGATCCATGGCATCGTGCACAGCAACGTCATTAGACCACCAGGCGCTTTGAAGGGGTTTAGTCCACTGCTGCTGATGGCCTTCGTCGTGGCTGAGGAGAGGTGATCGAAGTGTGGCAGAACCGAGGTGTTCCCCTCAGGTTACGTGCGACCTCCAGTCGTACCGCCGCCCCTCACCCCCCGGTTGGCTTCCCATGGGCGCTCCGTCACCCCAGAGGTACCACTGCACTCCCTATGGGGCTCCCCATAGACCTCCGTTACCCCAGATGTACGACCACCCTCGCCCCGGTGGCTCATCACAGACCTTCGTCACCCCAGATGTACGACCACCCTCGCCCCGGTGGCTCATCACAGACCTTCGTCACCCCATATGTACGACCAACCTCGCCCCTGTGGCTCCCCATAGACCTCCGTCACCCCAGATGTACGACCACCCTCGCCCCTGTGGCTCCCTATAGACCTCCGTCGCCCCAGATGTACGACCACCCTCGCCCCGTTGGCTCCGCACAGACCTCCGTCGCCCTTGATGCACGACCAACCTCGCCCCTGTGGCTCCCCATAGACCTCCGTCGCCCTAGATGCACGACCAACCTCGCCCCTGTGGCTCCCCATAGACCTCCGTCGCCCCAGATGTACGACCATCCTCACCCCCCGGGTGGCTCCCCATGGACCTCCGTCACCCCAGATGTACGACCACCCTCGCCCCGGTGGCTCCCCCATGGACATTGGTCAGGCCTCACGACCAGCATAACCAAGTATAGAATGTTGACACTGTCCATCCACTTGGGGAGCGGAGCGGCGGCCTAGGAGGTCCTTAGCGAAGGGTAAACACGGGGCTTCTCCTCCACACCCGTCCCTCTCCCACACCTTTCTATCCCACCCGCCTTCCTCCTCGCTCTTCTTTCCCTCCCTCTCTCGTCATTTTCTCCTCTTTCCTACCTTCCTCCCGGCCTCCTCTTTCATTGTCTCACTTTTCAGGGATCCCTCGAAGCAAATGACACACACACACACACACACACACACACCTCCAACATCCTTTTAACCCAAGAGCAAGTTTGAGGAGCATCCTGGCTTGTAGCCCAGCTGCCCACCTGATAATGATAAAGTTTACCCGGTAATGACGTCTAACTTTTCTCATAAGATCCATTCAGGAGGCCCTGGTCTGCAGCCGGGGACTTGTGCACGTGGGTGGGTGGCAAGCCAGCCAACCAAGCAGGCAGCCAGCCTCCTCCTCTTCTTCCTCTTCTTCGCCTCGGGGACCCCCCCCAAGCTAGCGAGGTCTGAGCTGTTTACCCTCGTCTGCACAAGACATCATCAGCTCTACTTCAAGACACGAGTTAGACAAAAAAAATTTTTTTCCTCTTTTTGTTTTTTAAGGTTGATGTAGCCAAAGATAGTCCCTGATAACAGACGGAACCACACTGGTACAGTCAACTCTCAATAAGTCATGAGGGGAAAAGATAAGGTCGTTTTCAAAAACCATAAACTTTTCGTAGTACCAGTGAAGTGGACTAAGTTGGTATAAGTTCCTTGTAGGGTGACGGAAGACCTGTGTCAGTCAACTTGGTAAACTTGAGCTAACTGTGAGGCTTGTAAATAGGGGGGGTCAACCGCTTGACACCAGTCGTCACCTGGTGAAAAGGTCAGGTCAGGGGAAAACTCCGTTCCAAGATCAAAGGTCACCAGTTCGGGGATATTAAGAACACAGCTCAGTCTTCTTTCCTGTCATAGACTATCATCAACTGACTCTGCATCAGTGGCGTGGTTGCCTCAGTGGTGTGGTTGCCTCAGTGGTGTGGTTGCCTCAGTGGTGTGGTTGCCTCAGTGGCGTGGTTGCCTCAGTGGTGTGGTTGCCTCAGTGGCGTGGTTGCCTCAGTGGTGTGGTTGCCTCAGTGGCGTGGTTGCCTCAGTGGTGTGGTTGCCTCAGTGGCGTTTACCACCACTGCTACAACCACATCAGGCTCAGCGTAGCCAAGCAGGAGGCCAAAGCCGAGATACCACATGATCAGGGTGATGATGACCCATGACCTTCTGGTCACGAAGACTATTACTGCTGGATCCGAAACGAAAAGCAGGTCAGGCCACACAGCTTCGTCAGTACAAAAAGATTCCAACACTCTGTCTGAAGATTGGATTCTGTATTCTTTTATCCCCATAAGTCATATTGTATCCAATCCTCACTTCTTCCTTTTCTATAAGCTTTCCTGTGACTTGGGTACAGTTCTACTCTCTGTCCAAGCCCTCGTTCAGTTGTTAGCAAGTGCTAGGTTGACACAACACAGCTGTTGGTTTAGTGTCCATAACCTGTTGACATCCTCCCCCCCTTTCCTTGGGTGAGAGGACAAGTGGTCTGTTTGTCCCACAGGAAACGTGACTCAAGACCTCGGGCGTTGCTAGTGGCAACATGTAATTGGTGTGGGTCCACAACCCCTCCAACACTCGCATCCGACGTGAGGACGGTGGAATGTCTTCTTTACGTCGGTCTGGATGGAAGGGGACTGTGGACTCACACTGGGGGTGGAGTGACGCCTGGTGAGAGGGGGGGGTTGTGGAGTTATACCAGGGGTGGAGTGACGCCTGGTGAGGGAGGGGGGTTTGTGGAGTTATACCAAGGGTGGAGTGACGCCTTTTGAGGGGGGGGGAAGGGTTGTGGAGTTATACCAGGGGTGGAGTGAAGCCTAGTGAGGTGGGGCGTTGTGGACCCACACCAGGGGTGGAGTGACGCCTGGTGCCTGCTGACGCCGCTGGCCCAAGATAGGAAGGCTTATCATAATCCACAATATCGACGTTTCTTATCGTAGTCAAGATACCAACCTTCACCTTATTTCACTGCCGAAGTGTCCCTGTTTCGTGCAGTGACATGGCATTTCTCAAATCTGTTTCCGTTAACGCAAGACGTCTCCTGATGCACTGCAATTTCGAAGCAAGTTGGAGCTGTGTTTTTGTCTCGAGTGTATATCATTAGCGCCTCCACCCACCGCTGGTGTGGGTCTACAGCCAGCCTTTACACTCAACACCGACCGTGAACGTCTGGCACACATGGACGATGGGCGATCGTCCCTCTTCTCTCCTGGTGGTGGGTAAACAACCTGGACATACGTCATGTCTGCCCGTCAGCAACAACCCTGAAAAGTCCAGCACCGCCAAGGGAGGGAGGGTGTGAAGGAGGGAGGTTTCCCCACTTAGAAAGTACGTCACTTCCCGTCCCGATGCCCCTTTGGTTGGCTCAGGCTCCACACTCGTGTGTATATAAAATGGAAGACATGTTGACGCAGGAGCCATTGGTCGGTTGCGACTAGTGGGTCGCGTTGTCGAAGCTTCGATTCTCATGGCGTAGCTCTCCCCTGCTTCAAATGTACGAGACCTTCCTCCTCCTCTTCCTCACTCCTCTTCTGCTCCCTCGACTTTTGACGTCAATCCCTTCAGTCGTGAGCATTTTCGACCACCGTCCCGAGGGTCCCCGCATGACCCTAGGACATTCCCCTGGCGTGTTCCTCCCACGTTCCCTCTCCCCCGTGTTGTCTCGCATACCCCAAGCGTAGTGGCTTCATGGGAGTCGTGTGAAACGAGTTGGGCCACACGCATAACACGGGGAATAGGGATTCAGTTTAGGGAGGGAGGGAGGGAAGTCTTGACTCTTCCTTCCTCGTGTCCCTGATGTTCTCAAGACTGAGGAAACTCTACAATGTCTCTCTCTTTTGATTCAATGGTCGTCATAATCTCTCTGTAGGTGACCTTGACGAACTCCTTTCCAGTCTATTCAAGTCTTCATTGATGAGAGGACTCAATTCTTTGATCTCTCTCTCTCTCTTGGGCATAAAGTCATCCCTCAGTTTAAGATTTCCTTTGTATGCCTCGTAAGGCTCCAACCCTCCTGCCTTTCATAAAGCCCCCATCTAATCCTCCTCCGAGGCAGATGTGGGGAGTGAAGCGCGTCACCATTTCGCTGACCTCTTCTTGAAGACATGGCTCTGCCCCCTGGGAGAAGGTTGAACCCAACCCCTCCCACTTACGTCAATTAGCATCACATCTGTGCCATAATTCAGGTACCTAAGAGGGTCGCGGAGCCCCGTCGAGTGAGGGATCCTACAAGAAGCTGTGGCCAGCAGTAATGATGTGCAATGAAGATCACCAGAGACGTCTCCTTGCATCGTAGCTGAGCAGAATGACAAAAGTGTGTCCCATGCGGACGTGAAGGGCACTATGTTGCAGCCAGTATGAGGCTTCGAGTTCGTGGAGGTTGAGGACATCATCCTGCATCAGCGGTAGGTCCTCCACCCACGGTTTTAGTGGGAGTATTCCTCATCCTAGTGGCTCTGAGAAAGAGAGAAAACTTGCTCGAGTTAATTTGTGTTTCTCAGTTGTGTGTTGGGGGGCCTGGGAGGAGGATGTGGCAGGTGGAGGAGAGGGAGAGGAGTCCTCTCCTCCATTCTTCCTCCCGACAGATCCACTTTTGTTGCGCTTCGTAACATCTTTAGTTGAGCTGAGGACAAAAAAGACGAAGAATTTTATGTGTCTCCCTGTGGAGGTCTTTTATTTTTTTCTCCCCCGTTTTCTTCTCTTTCGAAAATCAGTTTCGTTAATGTCGTATCTTAAAAAAAAAAAAAACCACTTAGGATCTCTCTGTAATACATGCGAGTGGCGCGTTCAAGATACAAAAACTCTGCTGACCTTATTATATTCTTGCTTTTGTCGTCACCAACTCCACCTCCAGCTACTGTCCTGGATATGATATCCACTGCCAACTGCCATGACCCGCCTCCATCACCCTCCACCACAGAGTGCTACCCCCCACCCACTCAACAGATGTACCCCCCCTCTCTCTCTCTCACACACACACCGCCCCGAACTCTCTCCCACCACTCACCATCACTGTCTCTCGCCCTCTACCAATAGATAGTCTGTCCCTTACTACCACTCACTACCATCCACGAGCACCAGACACCACGAACACCAGCTGGGATGATCTCCAACGCCCACCACCTTCTTGTCAGTGGCGATCAATAAGGATGGTGGAAGTAAGGCAGAACAGAGAGGCTGAAGCCTAGGACAGTGTATGGGAGGTGTGGCGAGTCTTCCCCAAGGCTTTGTGAAATAGGAGGAGGTCGAGTATGGAGGGGACAGAAACCTGCCTGAAGGAGCACTCGATCCAACCATTTAACTCCCTTGTTCTCCCAGATACGAAATGATGGAAATCAGACCCTCCAAAATGCACAAGGGTTCGAATCCTGATTCATCTCGTTGCTTATCCTTCCCTCAAGAGCTAGTCGATAAAATGGGCTGCTGGCTTAGGCTGGGCGAGTAACATGTATACACAAAAAGGAGTATGGATACAGAACATAAATACATGGTTATGAGACGAGGCAACACGAGTGTAAAACTCCCTCCTTTCCCCTCCTCCTTGCCACACACACACACACACACTACCACAATCTTCGCACCCCTAACCACCACAACCAGCCAACTAACCACACCCTCCCTACGCCGCCACCTTCATCACAGATAATCTCATCTTCCTTGTTCCTTCATCATAACACACTTTCCACCTGGAGAGAAAAAAAAAAGAAATTGTTTATCTTATAAGACTTTCAGAAATCACTTTATGAGCAGTTCCTGGAGTGGGTAAGGACGGGGGGGGGGTTAGATGGGGTTCCTGGTTCCTGGGGTGGGTAGGGACGGGGGGTTAGATGGGGTTCCTGGTTCCTGGGGTGGGTAGGGACGACCGCTGGGATGGGGTTCCTGGGGATGGGTTGGGTAGAGACGAGGGTTGGGATGGGGTGCCTGGGGGTTGCTAGGGTGTGTTGGGAAGGGGGCTGGGATCCTGGTTGTGGCAGTCGGTCCACAGTCAACTCAGCTGTATGTATTGGTCATCAAAATGGGTACCTGGCTCAGGCCAGGGTATATATGTATATATATATATGTATATATATATATATATATATATATATATATATATATATATATATATATATATATATATATATATATATATATATATATATATATATATTCCTATGAGTCCACGAGGAAAATGAAACTCGAAAAGTTCCCAAGTGCACTTTCGTGTAATAATCACATCATCAGGGGAGACACAAGAGAGAAATATAACAGCCAGTTGATATACATCGAAGAGACGAAGCTAGGACGCCATTTGGTAAACATGTGATTGTCCAAAACATGTTTAACAAATGGCGTTCTAGCTTCGTCTCTTCGATGTATATCAACTGACTGTTACATTTCTCTCTTGTGTCTCCCTTGATGATGTGATTATTACACGAAAGTGCACTTGGGAACTTTTCGTGTTTCATTTTCCTCGTGGACTCATAGGAATATCTTGATCACGCGCAAAATTGTGATCCTTTCCAAATATATATATATATATATATATATATATATATATACATACAAAGCTAAAGCGGCTTTTATCATGACTACTGCCCAGATAGTGTGAGCAAGCTTCGCTTCACGTGTTATCATATGCCCTTTGTTGGCGCCTGTAAATGGATGTCTGGGAAGCTGGAGAGCGACCTGGCTCAGCGAATGTTTTCTCAGCTAACATTTAAGTGGGCGTATGTCAACACAGTCAATAAGGTGTCTCCCGCAGGACTAAACCAAACAGTACTCACTGCTCACACTTCCCCTGACACCTGTGTGAGAGGGGTGGGTGAGGAGGTCCTCCCTCATTTACTTAGAGAGATTTTTTCCTCACTCTCTCATCGCGATCGCTCCTCCTCCTCTTCCTCCTCACTCCCTCTCTACTACTGTCACAAGAGTCCAAACTCACAGTCGGAACTTAGAACCCATTTATGAGGTTCTATAGATGCTCAAAGGGTGCATGACAGAGGATTGGAAACACATCCCTAGCGTTCTGTGGAGAACTCGTGGGTTATGTGTGCGTAAAGTTTACGTCGCGGTGTTGCGTATAGCGTATGTAGGATCATAACTATAAAAGATGGAGGAAGGAACGACATGGTATATATATATATATATATAGGAAGAGAGGAAAGTGATTGGTTCTCAGTGAATGTAGGTTTGCGGCAGGGGTGTGTGATGTCTCCATGGTTGTTTAATTTGTTTATGGATGGGGTTGTTAGGGAGGTAAATGCAAGAGTCCTGGAAAGAGGGGCAAGTATGAAGTCTGTTGGGGATGAGAGAGCTTGGGAAGTGAGTCAGTTGTTGTTCGCTGATGATACAGCGCTGGTGGCTGATTCATGTGAGAAACTGCAGAAGCTGGTGACTGAGTTTGGTAAAGTGTGTGGAAGAAGAAAGTTAAGAGTAAATGTGAATAAGAGCAAGGTTATTAGGTACAGTAGGGTTGAGGGTCAAGTCAATTGGGAGGTGAGTTTGAATGGAGAAAAACTGGAGGAAGTGAAGTGTTTTAGATATCTGGGAGTGGATCTGTCAGCGGATGGAACCATGGAAGCGGAAGTGGATCATAGGGTGGGGGAGGGGGCGAAAATTTTGGGAGCCTTGAAAAATGTGTGGAAGTCGAGAACATTATCTCGGAAAGCAAAAATGGGTATGTTTGAAGGAATAGTGGTTCCAACAATGTTGTATGGTTGCGAGGCGTGGGCTATGGATAGAGTTGTGCGCAGGAGGATGGATGTGCTGGAAATGAGATGTTTGAGGACAATGTGTGGTGTGAGGTGGTTTGATCGAGTAAGTAACGTAAGGGTAAGAGAGATGTGTGGAAATAAAAAGAGCGTGGTTGAGAGAGCAGAAGAGGGTGTTTTGAAATGGTTTGGGCACATGGAGAGAATGAGTGAGGAAAGATTGACCAAGAGGATATATGTGTCGGAGGTGGAGGGAACGAGGAGAAGAGGGAGACCAAATTGGAGGTGGAAAGATGGAGTGAAAAAGATTTTGTGTGATCGGGGCCTGAACATGCAGGAGGGTGAAAGGAGGGCAAGGAATAGAGTGAATTGGAGCGATGTGGTATACAGGGGTTGACGTGCTGTCAGTGGATTGAATCAAGGCATGTGAAGCGTCTGGGGTAAACCATGGAAAGCTGTGTAGGTATGTATATTTGCGTGTGTGGACGTGTGTATGTACGTGTGTATGGGGGTTGGGCCATTTCTTTCGTCTGTTTCCTCGCGCTACCTCGCAAACGCGGGAGACAGCGACAAAGTATAAAAAAAAAAAAAAAAAAAAAAAAAAAAAAAAAAAATATATATATATATATATATATATATATATATATATATATATATATATACAATTTTTTTTTCTTTTTTCGTACATATTCACCATTTCCGACGTCAACGAAGTAGCGTCAAGAACAGAGGACAGAGCCTAAGGGGTAATATCCTCACTTGGCCCCCTTCTCTGCTCCTTCTTATGGAAAAAGTCAAAACTGGAGGGGAGGATTTCCAGCCTCCCGCTCCCTCCCCTTTTAAGTCGCCTTCTATGACACGCAGAGAATACGAGAAAAGTATTCTTTCTCCCCTATCCCTAATCCCAAAGGGTAATATATATATATATATATATATATATATATATATATATATATATATATATATATATATATATATATATATATATTTCAGAGTGCGTTCCATAAGGCTTTACTATACCAACGTGAAATGGAGACACACCAAAGGCCATGCAGAGGCATACTGACACAACATCAACACTGGAACCTCGGTCTCATATACGAGGACCTGGAACCTGGACCACCTGGAACCTGGAACACCTGGAACCTGGACCACCTGGAACCTGGAACACCTGGAACACCTGATCCAATTGCGCTCAGCTCTGGAAGACCGACCAGTGCCATGCAATCTCGAGTCGTGTGGTTAAATAACAAACTTCTAAATGCCAGTTCAAACCTCAAAAAAAAAGGGACATGAAAACAGAACAAGCGCTCCTGAGCACAAGAACATCTTCGTGAACATGATGAACAAGATGTATTCAATAGTTTCCAGGGGATGTGTGAACAGCACACACAATGTCTTGGGGGAGGATTAGTAGATTCAGTCTCGGCAATTGATCCACTATTCAAATGGTAAAAGAACGACTAGAACTTAATATAGCAAGAATGATACTAGAACACTTGAAGGGGTGGAAAGAAAGAACTGAGTATAGCAAGAATGGCACCAGAACACTTGAAGGGGTGGAAAGAAAGAACTTAATATAGCAAAAATGATACAAGAACACTTGATAGGGTGGAAAGAAAGAACTTAGCATAGCAAGAATGATACTAGAACACTTTAAGGAGTGGAAAGAAAACTTTGTATAGCAAGAATGGCACCAGAACACTTGAAGGGGTGGAAAGAAAACTTTGTATAGCAAGAATGGCACCAGAACACTTGAAGGGGTGGAAAGAAAACTTAGTATAGCAAGAATGGCACCAGAACACTTGAAGGGGTGGAAAGAAAGAACTTAATATAGCAAAAATGATACAAGAACACTTGAAGGGGTGGAAAAAAAGAACTGAGCATAGCAAGAATGACACTAGAACACTTGAAGGGGTGGAAAGAAAGAACTGAGCATAGCAAGAATGACACTAGAACACTTGAAGGGGTGGAAATCCTAGTGGGAGTTCTAGATCACTCCCATGACTTTCCTAGGAGTAAGATCGTCAAGTTGGAAGCAATCCCAGTGACTTGAGGACAAGGTATTGGGAGCAATCCCAGAGACTTGAGGACAAGGTATTGGAAGCAATCCCAGAGGCTTGGGCGGAAGGTATATATATATATGTGCGAGAGAGAGAAGCTGTGGACAGTTCCTGGAGACTCCACAACACCCAGTGGTATCCAGTGGAAGGGAGATGTTGTGTGGTCTCTGCCAAAGGCCACCATGATGACTTAGGCGGCAACCCTAAGGAGGAAGAGAGAGAGAGAGAGAGGTCTTCTTCTTCCTCCTCCTCCTCCTCTTCCTCCTCCTCTCCCGCTCAATAGATGGCACTGTCGGTCACTCGCTCCCTCATAGGTCAGCTGCTCTGTGGCAACAACCCCCCCTCACACACACACACACACACATAGGATCATGTGAGGCAATTCCAAATAAACTAGAAATAGTGTAAGAAACGTCTTTAATCGTCTTAGAACAAGGTTCAAGTAGACCCAATAATACGTTAGGTGATTAAAGGATGATATTGTATATATCAACTGGTGAAGCTAACTAAAGAAAAAAACCAGCGAGACAAGATTGTGATGCTATTAATGACCTTGAAATACCAGAAGAAAGTATATTAATCAATGATAACACAACAGCATCCTGTAATCTCATGATCACAGAGAAATTACCTATGATCACAGAAAATGCCTATGATCACAGACAGTGCCTATGATCACAGACAGTGCCTATGATTACAGAAAGTGCCCATGATCACAGAAAGTACCTATGATCACAGACAGTGCCTATGATTACAGAAAGTGCCCATGATCACAGAAAGTGCCTATGATCACAGAAGTTACCTATGATCACAGAAAATGCCTATGATCACAGAAGTTATCTATAATCACAGACATTACCTATGATCATAGAGAGTGCCTATGATCACAGAAAGTGCCCATGATCACAGAATGCCTATGATCACAGAATGCCTATGATCACAGAATGCCTATGATCACAGAAAGGGCCTATGATCACAGAAGTTATCTATAATCACAGACATTACCTATGATCACAGAAAATGCCTATGATCACAGAAAGTAACCTATGATCACAGAGAGTACCTATGATCACAGAGTGCCTATGATCACAGAGTGCCTATGATCACAGAAAGGGCCTATGATCACAGAAAGTAACCTATGATCACAGAATGCCTATGATCACAGAAAGGGCCTATGATCACAGAATGCCTATGATCACAGAAAGTACTATGATCACAGAGAGTACCTATGATCACAGAGATTACTATGATCACAGAGTGCCTATGATTACAGAAATTACGTATGATCACAGAAAGTGCCTATGATCACAGACAGTGCCTATGATTACAGAAATTACGTATGATCACAGAAAGTGCCCATGATCACAGAAAGTAACCTATGATCACAGAGAGTACCTATGATCACAGAGATTACTATGATCACAGAGATTACTATGATCACAGAGATTACCTATGATCACAGAGATACCTATGATCACAGAATGCCTATGATCACAGAAAGTTACCTATGATCACAGAGATTACCTATGATCACAGAGATTACCTATGATCACAGAGATTACCTATGATCACAGAGATTACCTATGATCACAGAGAGTGCCTATGATTACATTAAGTGCCCATGATCACAGAAAGTACCTATGATCACAGAGATTACCTATGATCACAGAGAGTGCCTATGATCACAGATTACCTATGATCACAGAGATTACCTATGATCACAGAGAATGCCTATGATCACAAAAATGATCTATGATTACAGAAATTACGTATGATCACAGAAAGTACCTATGATCACAGAGTGCCTATGATTACATTAAGTGCCCATGATCACAGAGATTACTATGATCACAGAAATTACCTATGATCACAGAGAATGCCTATGATCACAAAAATGATCTATGATTACAGAAATTACGTATGATCACAGAAAGTACCTATGATCACAGAGATTACCTATGATCACAGAGATTACCTATGATCACAGAGATTACCTATGATCACAGAGAGTGCCT
>NC_092259.1:1958134-1980634 GCF_036320965.1 Panulirus ornatus | reverse complement strand
GTCATGGACACAGCTGGTTATGGCTACAGCTGGTCATGGACACAGCTGGTCACGAACACCACTGAACATGGACGAAGACATGGACCAATACACACATCTTTCATACGATCCTTCACACGAAATCGTGTTCAAACTCCGTAACTTATTCGTGAATAATTTGACATTTCCATCCCTCGTTTTCTATGGCTCTATCTTCCAACTCAGTTCAAGAATACATTTAATAAATTCACATCTATTCTCTTTTTTTTTTCTTCAAAAATCACAAATGATTCTTTTCTTCTTGCGAGACGAATTTCTTGGGAGTTTGGTATGGCAGATTAATCTGAGGTGTAAGATCACATTACTATAAAGTGATCAACGATTACTCCCACATAGCAGTAAGATCACGTTACTATAAAGTGATCAACGATTACTCCCACATAGCAGTAAGATCACATTACTATAAAGTGATCAGGGATTACTCCACATAGCAGTAAGATCACATAACACCATGTAGGGCCTTAAACCCAGCCTAGTGTTGTAAGATCACACCACGCAGGGTGATTAATAACACATAGATACAGACAGCTGAAGTATTCATATCAGTGTATGAATGTTGTATTATGGGGATAGGGGAGAAAGAATACTTCCCACGTATTCCCTGCGTGTCGTAGAAGGCGACTAAAAGGGAAGGGAGCGGGGGGCTGGAAATCCTCCCCTCTCGTTTTTTTTAATTTTCCAAAAGAAGGAACAGAGAAGGGGGCCATATGAGGATATTCCCTCAAAGGTCCAGTCCTTTGTTCTTAACGCAACCTCGCTAATGCAGGAAATGGCGAATAGTATGAAAGAAAGAAATGTTTTTTTTTAAAGTGCCATAGTTTAAATGTATTTCTTTACGTCTGTTGCTAAAACTATCGCTCAAGTTCCATCTTAGGTCCTGTGTGGTTCATGTATCCTTGAGTCTTTCAAAGCATTGTTCACCGTCTACATCCTCAACAAGCTGGTTTGGAAAAACCAATGGTTGTGATCAGGTCACCCCTCACTCCTTTATCTTCCACAGTGGGCAAGTATAACTCTTCTAACCTTTCTCTCTCTAACCTACCTCGCTTATCTCTGGCCACGAACTTTGTTGACCTCCTCTACACCTTCTCTATCACCTCTATGTGCTTGTATAAGCGCTGTGACCGAACCTAAGACGTATACTCTAGTGATACCCTTACGTAGGATGTGAACAGCTTGCAACATATTTCCCTATACACATACTTAAAAAGTTACTATGATATTTACCAACACAGACACAGTTTGCCTTCTTTACTGTGTCCACCTGAGGCGAAGTCATTAGCTACAATATACCTGCGTGTATGACCTGCGTCTCGAGACTTAACCTAGAGGGACATGTGTGGTGTGGAATCTATGTTTTCTTGCTCTGTAAACCAACATCGATCTCCACGCTAACGGTGGCAGATGAGAGCGGGATGCGTAACGGGCCAGCACAGTTTGTCATCTCTGGCGTTAGTTCCTCGAGCACAGCAGTACGACCATGGAGCGATCTTAAAGCAGGACGTACGGTATACGACCCTTCAGCACGACAATACGACTTAAACACGACGGCACAACCCTTAAACACGACGACACGCCCCTTAAACACCACAGCACGACCCTTAAACACGACGGCACGACCCTTGAACACGATGGCACGACCCTTGAACACGACGGCACGACCCTTAAACACCACGGTGCGACCCTTGAACACGATGGCACGACCCTTGAGCACCACGGTACGACCATCAGCCACGACAGTACGACCCTTTGGTACCATCTCCTTACCTTTAAGACCACGGAATCCTATCCGCTAGTCGTACCCTACCAAAGCCTAGTCCTCTACCCCTCTACCTTCGTCTAAGAGCTTCTAGACTCGCTTCAACAACAAATCGCTGACCATATTTGCACAGACCCACCTTCACCCAGTCTCTCGACGGGTCTTCACCAAGCCAAGGGTGGGTCTATGGGTCTGTTAAGGTGGAGCTTCCATAGGCCTCTCTCCATCAGACAGACAGATGACTAATATGAAAAAAAAAACAAAACCTACATTTCCATGATGATCTTCAGGACCAGCCATGCATACCCACAGTGATTAGGCTGTGAATCGCAGGTTCGAATCGTCAGAGAGAGAGAGAGAGAGAGAGAGAGAGAGAGAGAGAGAGAGAGAGAGAGAGAGAGAGAGACACCCTGTGGTAACCAGAGCCATTGGTAGGTCCGCGTCTTTGCCCCTCGCTACCTTGTTCTTAATGGCCATCCCCTTACGGCAGTACAGTCAGAGATCATATTCATGGTTGTCAACCAGTTATTGCTGTCGTTTGTAAGTGAGCAAGCAGGTAAGCTTGACACTTTAGGAATATATATACATACATATATACATATATACATATACATATATATATACATATATATACATATATATACATATATATATACATATATACCTCGCTAACGCGGGAAATGGCGAATAGTTTAAAAAAATATATATTATCCTTGGGGATAGGGGAGAAAGAATACGTCCCACGTATTCCCTGCGTGTCGTAGAAGGCGACTAAAAGGGGAGGGAGCGGGGGGCTGGAAATCCTCCCCTCTCGTTTTTAATTTTCCAAAAGAAGGAACAGAGAAGGGGGCCCAAGTGAGGATATTCCCTCAAAGGCTCAGTCTTCTGTTCTTAACGCTACCTCGCTAACGCGGCAAATGGCGAATAGTATGAATGAATATATATATATATATATATATATATATATATATATATATATATATATATATTCATACTTGCTTAAATTCATCCATTCTCGGCGCCACCCCTCCTCAAAATTAAACATAGCCACCCTTTGGGTCAGCGAGGTAGCGCTAGGGAAATATACATAGAAAGGCCACACCCTCTCACACTCAGTCTCTAGCTGTCATGTGTAATGTGCCGAAACCACAGCTGCCCATCCACATCCAGGCCCCACAGACCCTTCCCATTGTTTACCTCATTAGGTGATACGGCCATTACACCGTAACCAGGACCCGGATGCCTGATAGGCGTAAGCGCCCTTGCTATGACAGGCGAATGCAAAGGGTAATATATATATATATATATATATATATATATATATATATATATATATATATATATATATATATATATATATATATATATCACGGTATTTTATTATATATACATTTTACATCATTAATCTATTCTGTCTGTGATGATCATAATGTTTGTACGTGTGAGTGTTTGACATCGTGAGCACGAGGGTACGACCTTTGAGCACGACGGTACAGCCCTTGAGCACGACGGTAAGACCCTTGAGCACTACGGTACAACCCCTGAACACAAGAGCACAGGCCTTTAAATCTCGGCGGCATACGACCCTTGAGAACGAAAATACGAGCCCTTTGAGCATATGACCCTTGAGCACGACGGTAGTACGACCCTTGGGTAGAACGGCCCGACATTGGACGTGGCCCTTTGAGAATCAGGTCAAAGGTCACGCCCACCTATCCAAGGGCTATATGCCAACGAAGTGGAGAGCTTCACTAGCTAAAGTTGAAAGCTACCCTATTTCCCAGTCATCTGTCCAAATCAAGGCTTCCGTAACTGGATGCGATTTAACTCATTTGTGAACAAACTGCAGAGATAACCAAGTTATCTAACTTTCTGCTGGCAAGTTTTCGAAAAAACAAACAAACGTTTTTTTTTCCCTATCTTCCTTGTTGATACGTTTATTTGTCCATTCCTTAGAAAACGTTTTTCTATACTTGTCTTTCATCAACTTTTTTTTTTTTTCTCGTCATATGTTCCTTCGAAAATGGTTTTTCCATGCTTCGGAGAAACGTTTTTTTTATACTTTCCCTCGAGAAACGTTTTTCTGTCATTTGCCTCCACTTTTTTGTCTATACTTTCGATTGCAAAAACGTTTTTCTCTCGCTGAAAAACATTTACTCTACTTACATTTAAAAGGTTTTTTTTTTTTTGTATATTTTCTATCGAAAACGTTTTCATGTATTTTGCGCTGAAACTTTTCGTTATACATTCCCTTAAAAAAAAAGTTTCACTGTACCTTCCTTCGAAGGACCATTTCCCATACAATCCTTCGAAAAACGTTTTTCTATACTTTCCATCGAAAAAGTTGCTACAACACTGGCATTCGAAAAACGTTTTTCTATACTTTCCATCGAAAAGGTTTTTACAATACTGTCTATCGAAAAACGTTTTTCTATACTTTCCATCGAAAAGGTTTTTACAATACTGTCTATCGAAAAACGTTTTTCTATACTTTCCATCAAAAGGTTTCTACAACACTGGCTTTCGAAAAATGTTTTTCTATACTTTCCATCGAAAAGGTTTTTACAATACTGTCTATCGAAAAACTTTCTACTACCTTTCTGCGATAGACGTTTTTCCATACTTTCCTAGGCAATACTTTTTGCCATACTTTCCCTCGATAAAAGTTGTTCCATACCTTTGAATACAGTGTTTCAAAGTTTCCCTCCAAAGTATTTATTTTCATGCAATTCTTCAAAAACGTTCCTTTACATAATCCTTCAAAAAAATAATGATTTCCCCTCAAATTTTCATCTTTACTTCGAGCAACTGTTTTTATATTTTCTTTCTAAAAAGTTTCCTCTATATACTTTCCTCCGAAAAAGTTTTCTCTATATTTTCCTCCGAAAAAGTTTTCTCTATATTTTCCCCCGAAAAAGTTTTCTCCACACTTTCCTTCGAAACACGTTTCCCTATACTTTCCGTAGAAAATACTTTCCCTTGAAAAATGTTTCCCTATACTTTCCTTAGAAAAATGTTTCCCTATACTTTCCTTAGAAAAATATTTCCCTATACTTTCCCTTGAAAAATGGTTCCCTATACTTTTCCTTGAAAAACGTTTCCCTATACTTTCGAAAAACGTTTTCTTACGTCTTTATCAACAAAACGCTTTCTATACTTTCATTGTTTTTCTACACTTTTCTTCGCAAGAACGTTTTCTATACTTTTCTTCGTAAGAACGTTTTCTATACTTTTCTTCGTAAGAACGTTTTCTATGCTTCCTTTCGAAAAAGGCTTCTCTATACTTAGGAAAACTTTCCCTACACTTTCCTTAGAAAAACGTTTTTTTTTTATACTTTTTTCTATATATTTGCCTTCGAAAGAACGTTTTCTATACTTCCTTTCGGGAAAAAAATGTTTTCCATAATAGACTTTGGTCGAGAAACATTTTCCTTAGTTCGACATTGTGTTGCTTACCACTATCTCCTGTTATTGGCGTGGTACGTAAGGACAGGTGTTGCGCGAGTTCTCGCCTCATTATCACCCTTACTGCATTCATTACCGAGACCAACAAATGCCTTATGGTACTCTCTCTCTCTCTCTCTCTCTCTCTCTCTGTGTCCATACGGACGCTTTGCGGGCGAGTTTCTGTCTCATTATCGCCCCTGCCTGCAACACCTGTCAAGCCCAGATTATGTCTTCGCCTTTTCTACGTACGTACGTACGTACTCTCTCTCTCTCTCTCTCTCTCTCTCTCTCTCTCTCTCTCTCTCTAATGGACGAGAGCGAGACGGCCCGTCAGTGGAATGGCTGGAGCGAAATGATGAATTAAGAGCGAACAGATGCGAGGGGGGAAAAATGAGTGGGTTAAGACGGGGCGGACAGAGAGAGAGAGAGAGAGAGAGAGAGAGAGAGAGAGAGAGAGAGAGAGAGAGAGAGAGAGAGAGTTATTGTTAGAAGGGAGAGAAGAGACAGTGGAATAACAGTGAATAATAACATAAATGTTAATATGAAGGAGGAAGAGGATGTAGAGGGAGGAGGAGGAGGAGGAGGAAGAGGAGGAAGAGGAAGAGGAGGAGGAGGAAGAGGAAGAAGAAGAGAAAGAGGAGGAGGAGGAGGAGGAAGAGGAGGAAGAAAAGGAAGAAACAGATGGAGTGAAATGAGAAAGAGAAACGGGGACAGGTCGGGAGAGAGAAAGATAAGCAAAGGGAAAAATACGTGGAGAACGAGTAACAGAAAATGTTAGGGAGGAGACGAGATGGAAAATGGGAATCCAAAGAAGAAAAGAAAATATGAATCAATGTGGAAGAAGCCAAGATTAAGGGCTTAAGGCCATGTCCTTAGCTAGGGGTAACGGGCGAACATGAAGGGCCAGCCCTTAATGGGGGGAGGGGGGAAGCCCCCAGCTGGTTAGGGACGGTGGGGGGGTGGGGAGGAGAGGAGTGGAACACCTTGTGGACCTAAGGGCTCTGCTGGACCTGTATTACCCCTTCGGGTGGAGGAGGAGGAGGTGACTGAAGATCCCTAAGGGTCGAAGGTCCGGTCTAAGGGTTTTAGCCCTGAGGTCTGGTCCAGGTGCCCAGCTGTAGGAATGGACTAGCGAGTGGACCCCTGAGGTCTGGCCCCCAGAGTCTGGTCCAGGGACCAGCTGTAGGACTGGACCAGCGAGTGGACCCCTGAGGTCTGGCCCCCAGAGTCTGGTCCAGGGACCAGCTGTAGGACTGGACCAGCGAGTGGGCCCCTGAGGTCTGGCCTTAAGGTCTGGTCCAGGGACCAGCTGTAGGACTGGACCATCGAGTGGGCCCCTGAGGTCGGGCCCTAAGGTCTGGTCCAGCGACTGACCCTAAGGTCTGGTCCAGACACAAGCCCTACGCAGTAATATGAATCTTCAGAATACACGAGAACAAATATTCAGATATTTGGTGATCTTTTCCAAAAAAAAACGAATATAAATATTTAATTGCAAATCTTTAAGAAGGAAATATTCAAGTAAATTTTACGATAACACGAACCACTTCATATATATATATATATATATATATATATATATATATATATATATATATATATATATATATATATATATCGTGTTGATAACAGAAATAGAACTTATAACATTCATCATAGTTAAATTTATATACTTGCAGTTAAGTGGAGCTTAAACGAATCCAAGTTCATTTTTCATCCTATAGCGGGAGGACAAAGTTCACTTTCCTTTATCAAGTTCACAGTCGAAGAGAACTTGAACAGAGCGGCAGGTACCTGTTGCGAGGAACTTGTTGAACATGAACTGTCATTGGCCAAACTAACTCATTTACATAGAGACCTTCTTCGTCTATATATTTTTTTTTTAACATATATATATATTTCTACTTTGAACTTTTTCGATTCTAAGGTGAACTTCCCCGTGCAGGAACTGAACTTGCTCCAGCCACGTATGTGAACCTCTCAGTCAAGGAAATGATGCATTTCCTGATTTACCTAAGGGACATATTCGACCCCGAGTGTAACAGATGCCTGGACTCACAGCCAATAATATATATATATATATATATATATATATATATATATATATATATATATATATATATATATATGTATGTATGTATGTATGTATGTATTATATCTTCCAACATGAATTTTTATCATTATTATTCATCATTAATGAATTTTCCTTTTTCCTTTTCCTTCGTCAGTCCAGACTTCTGAAACTCTTGTGGTTCCTTCAAACTTACACCAGCACTGATCACATCATCCACTGGGCCCACACCTTGGGTCAAACACTCCCTCACGGACGAGAGAGATGTACGTGAGGCACACACGACCATCATGGCTGTCCGAGGCGGCCTAGGCGGGGAGTGCCAGTGAGAGCGAGTGAGAGCGAGAGTGCCAGACACCACCCTCTCACTACACACCAAAGAGCCAGACTCCAGTCTCTCTCTCTCCCACACACACACACACACCACACACTCGTACCACACGCACTCGTACCACACGCACTCGTACCACCACACACTCGTACCACCACACACTCGTACCACCACACACTCGTACTACCACGCACTCGTACCACCAAGCACTCGTACCACCACACACTCGTACTACCACGCACTCGTACTACCACGCACTCGTACCACCAAGCACTCGTACCACCACACACTCGTACTACCACGCACTCGTACTACCACGCACTCGTACCACCACACACTCGTACTACCACGCACTCGTGCCACCACGCACTCGTACCACCAAGCACTCGTACCACCACGCACTCATACCACCACGCACTCGTGCCACCACGCACTCGTGCCACCACGCACTCGTACTACCACGCACTCGTACCACCACACACTCGTACTACCACGCACTCGTGCCACCACGCACTCGTACCACACGCACTCGTACCACCAAGCACTCGTACCACCACGCACTCGTGCCACCACGCACTCGTGCCACCACGCACTCGTGCCACCACGCACTCGTGCCACCACGCACTCGTGCCACCACGCACTCGTACTACCACGCACTCGTGCCACCACGCACTCGTACTACCACGCACTCGTACCACACGCACTCGTACCACCACACACTCGTACCACCACGCACTCATACCACCACGCGCTCGTGCCACCACGCACTCGTACCACCACACACTCGTACTACCACGCACTCGTACTACCACGCACTCACGCCACCACGCACTCGTGCCACCACGCACTCGTACTACCACGCACTCGTACTACCACGCACTCGTACCACCACGCACCCGTACCACCACACACTCGTACCACCACGCACTCGTACTACCACGCACTCGTACTACCACGCACTCGTGCCACCACGCACTCGTACCACCACACACTCGTACTACCACGCACTCGTACCACCAAGCACTCGTACCACCACACACTCGTACCACCACGCACTCATACCACCACGCACTCATACCACCACGCACTCATACCACCACGCACTCATACCACCACGCACTCGTACTACCACGCACTCGTACTACCACGCACTCGTACCACCACACACTCGTACTACCACGCACTCGTACCACACGCACTCGTACCACCACACACTCGTACTACCACGCACTCGTACTACCACGCACTCGTACCACACGCACTCGTACCACCACACACTCGTACTACCACGCACTCGTACCACCAAGCACTCGTACCACCAAGCACTCGTACCACCACACACTCGTACCACCAAGCACTCGTACCACCACACACTCGTACCACCACACACTCGTACTACCACGCACTCGTGCCACCACGCACTCGTACTACCACGCACTCGTACCACCAAGCACTCGTACCACCAAGCACTCGTACCACCAAGCACTCGTACCACCACGCACTCGTACTACCACGCACTCGTACTACCACGCACTCGTGCCACCACGCACTCGTACCACACGCACTCGTACCACCACACACTCGTACCACACGCACTCGTACCACCACACACTCGTACCACACGCACTCGTACCACCAAGCACTCGTACCACCACACACTCGTACTACCACGCACTCGTACTACCACGCACTCGTACTACCACGCACTCGTGCCACCACGCACTCGTACCACCACGCACTCGTACCACCAAGCACTCGTACCACCAAGCACTCGTACCACCAAGCACTCGTACCACCACACACTCGTACCACCAAGCACTCGTACCACCACGCACTCGTACCACCACACACTCGTACCACACGCACTCGTACCACCACGCACTCGTACCACCAAGCACTCGTACCACCACACACTCGTACCACCAAGCACTCGTACCACCACGCACTCGTACCACCAAGCACTCGTACCACCACACACTCGTACCACACGCACTCGTACCACCACACACTCGTACCACACGCACTCGTACCACCACACACTCGTACCACACGCACTCGTACCACCACACACTCGTACCACCAAGCACTCGTACCACCACGCACTCATACCACCACGCACTCATACCACCACGCACTCATACCACCACGCACTCGTACCACCACACACTCGTACCACCACACACTCGTACTACCACGCACTCGTACTACCACGCACTCGTACCACCACACACTCGTACTACCACGCACTCGTACTACCACGCACTCGTACCACCAAGCACTCGTACCACCAAGCACTCGTACCACCAAGCACTCGTACCACCACACACTCGTACCACCACACACTCGTACCACACGCACTCGTACCACCACACACTCGTACTACCACGCACTCGTACTACCACGCACTCGTGCCACCACGCACTCGTACACCACGCACTCGTACTACCACGCACTCGTACCACCAAGCACTCGTACCACCAAGCACTCGTACCACCACGCACTCGTACTACCACGCACTCGTACTACCACGCACTCGTACCACCACACACTCGTACTACCACGCACTCGTACCACCAAGCACTCGTACCACCACGCACTCATACCACCACGCACTCGTACACCACGCACTCGTACCACCACGCACTCATACCACCACACACTCGTACCACCAAGCACTCGTACCACCACACACTCGTACTACCACGCACTCGTACCACCACGCACTCGTGCCACCACGCACTCGTACCACCAAGCACTCGTACCACCACGCACTCATACCACCACGCACTCATACCACCACACACTCGTACTACCACGCACTCGTACTACCACGCACTCGTACTACCACGCACTCGTACTACCACGCACTCGTACTACCACGCACTCGTACCACCAAGCACTCGTACCACCACGCACTCATACCACCACGCACTCGTACCACCACGCACCCGTACCACCACACACTCGTACCACCAAGCACTCGTGCCACCACGCACTCGTACCACCATACACCCGTACCACCACGCACTCGTACTACCACGCACTCGTGCCACCACGCAGTCGTGCCACCACGCACTCGTACTACCACGCACTCGTACCACCACGCACCCGTACCACCACACACTCGTACCACCACGCACTCGTACCACCACGCACTCGTACCACCACACACTCGTACCACCACGCACTCGTACCACCAAGCACTCGTACCACCAAGCACTCGTACCACCACACACTCGTACCACCACGCACTCGTACCACCACGCACTCGTACCACCACACACTCGTACCACCACGCACTCGTACCACCAAGCACTCGTACCACCAAGCACTCGTACCACCACACACTCGTACCACCACGCACCCGTACCACCACACACTCGTACCACCACGCACTCGTACCACCACACACTCATACCACAACGCACTCGTACCACCACGCACTCATACCACCAGGCACTCGCTCTACCACCACGCACTCGTACCACCACGCACTCGTACCACCACGCACTCATACCACCACGCACTCACATCTTCACCACCTCTAGTACGGAAACTCTCCATGTCACTCAGTGTTTCCCTGCACAGTATCCGGGGGCCAGAGATCCTCGGAGTGCACTTGCATTCACTTCAACATTCATCTGTTCTTGACCCATACCTCCCTCACGCACCTCCTGCCTTTTCTGTAGCACTTTAGCCACCCCAGTGATCCTCCTGGGGCAGCAAAAATCCTCTCCACACACCCAATTCCCTTCTGGAATCCACATCACCCTTGACCAACAAGGGATTTACCCATCCTTTAACTAGTAATAGACTCTTACCGCACACGCTCTGGTGAGGAGAGCTGATCCCTATTTATCCATGATCATGTGCTACGTTCCTACTATCAAGGGTGTTGAATCACGGACGTAAAGCCACTTCTCACTCACTCACGTGTGTGAAGATGGACCCCCACACCTTTGAAGATGCTGTTCTTATTTATGTCAGCCGAGACGACATGGGGAACCCAGGCTCTAATCAAGGCCATCCTATGATCGCTATGTATCATACAAATCTCCAATAGCCAGGATCGAATGGCCCATAGCCTAGCGGTAGCGTTCCAGCCTGTTGCAAAAGGGGTCCTAGGTTCGATCCTGGCTGTTGGAGGTTTGCATGTTCTATGAAGGTGCACGTTTATATATATATAATGTACCTTAGCCTAAGCCCATTTTATCAACCATTCGTTAAGGGTGGATGAACAGCTGGGTCGATCTTCACTCCTCCTCCTTTTGTGACGTTGAATAAATCCTCCTTTGGTCCAGCCAGGTGGGAACTGACTGCTTCCTCAAGGTTCCATACCCACTTCTTAGACCCACTCCACATCAAGGTCACATCCATTCCACACCAAGGGGTCACAGCCACTCCAAGGTCACATGCACTCCACACTAAGGTCAACTCCACTCCACACCGAGGTCATATCCACTCTTCGTCTTCCTCTCTCTCCTTCAATTAACATAGCCATTCTTTAAATGCTTCACTATTCTTCTAATGCCCTCATTTGTAATGTCTCCTCCTCTCGTATGTCTATTCCACTCTTTCCTCACCTCTCTTCCTAAAGTAACAATTAACAAGTCTCTCTCTCTCTCTCTCTCTCTCTCTCTCTCTCTCTCTCTCTCTCTCTCTCTCTCTCTCTCTACCATTTTCATTTATTTCCTTGAAAAAAATTTTTCCCATCGCAGGTAATCATTATCCTCTATCGCTGGCATTCTCCTAACCCTGTCTCATAAACTCTCGCGCCTCATACACACACACAAGCCTTCCTTACTTTTATTCAACTTCCAAAATACTTTGTCATTCCCTTCTAGAATTTCACCCCCTGATGCTCATTTGTTTTCCTTTTATTCATACATATACCATCCTTTTAACAAACGTCTTCACAACTTGCTGTTTTACATTGTTTGTCCTCTATACTTCGTTATATTCTGGCGGTTTAGTGTCTCACTAAAATCTTTTTTCTTTTCTTTCGCACTTTTTTTCCACCAACTTCAAGATCCTCATTCCACCGTGCTGTACCTCTCCATCTACAACCGACACACACAGTACAACACATCCCTTTATAGCAGTCTGTAGCAACTCGCTCTGACACTGCTTCCACACTGCACCAACCTTTCCAATTCTGGATCCTTTCATCTCTTCATTCAGATTCTCATTGTTATTTCAATCCTTAACTTATCCACTTCTATTCCTATCCCACTATCACTCGCGCCTCCAGTCCTATACCGTCTACATTAAATAAAAAAAGGTTTGAGCAACGTACGAATCACCGTGTTTCAATGCCTCTCCCAGCCTTCTCCTACGCCACACATCGGGCACACAACTTCTTCTTACCAAAGATAGATCAATCAGGCTCCTGTCAACCCATGTCTTCCTTTGCGTCTGTGTCGTAACTGTACATTAATCATCCCTCGAATATTACCCCCCCATGGCTCGTGTATCATCCCTCGAATATTACCACCCCATGGCTCGTGTATCATGCCTCGAATATTACCCCATGGCTCGTGTATCATGCCTCGAATATTACCACCCCATGGCTCGTGTATCATCCCTCGAATATTACCCCATGGCTCGTGTATCATCCCTCGAATAATACCCCATGGCTCGTGTATCATGCCTCGAATATTACTCCCCCATGGCTCGTGTATCATCCCTCGAATATTACCACCCCATGGCTCGTGTATCATCCCTCGAATATTACCAACCCATGGCTCGAATATTACCACCCCATGGCTCGTGCCGAATCTAGGATTGGAACAATGGACGAGGTATGCCACGACAGAGGCAGAGGGACGAGATTGGAATACAGCTCCTCATAAACAGCTTATGAAAAAAAAAACCAACGCTTCACAGGTGTATGGTAGCGAGGCCAGGAAAGGTTGAATTAGATATTAGACCATCATCAAAGAGGGAGGCAAGATGCAAGAATTACCATACAATATGTTATCCATGGCCTCTGACGATGCCAAACCTTTAACCACCACACGACAGGAATCTTGAAGATTGCCTAATACGTATGGACAATTACCTTACATGTGGGGACATAGCGATAAAGAAAATTACGATACACGAGTCTTATCTCGCCATTCGAATTATCATACAGGACAGCCCAGAAAGTGCTGTCAGGGCCATAATCAAGAGGGTTTGAACCCTTAAATTTCAAGTTCCATGGGAAAGGAAAAGAGCATAGAATTCCCTTAAATCCCTTAAGGTTATGTGTGTGTCAGTATATACCAGTTCTATAGCAACGGTGGTACGTGGAATTAGATAGGGGATTTAGAAGGAGAGGAGGTTCGAGGCCTGAAATTTGACTATAGAGGACGTGAGAAGAGTAAAGGGAGAGTTGATCACAACCAAAAGGTTTCGAAACCAGTCTGAGACACAACCATAAGGTTTCGAAACCAGTCTGACACACAACCATAAGGTTTAGAAACCAGTCTGACACACAACCATAAGGTTTCGGAACCAGTCTGACACACAACCATAAGGTTTCGAAACCAGTCTGACACACAACCATAGGGTTTCGAAACTAGTCTGACACAATCTCGACAGTGGATTGTCTTTCGAATGCTGCAAAGAGTTCAAACCAGAGGTCATACGAAACTAAGCAAGGAGCTTGTTAGAAAAGATGCAAAAATACCAATTCTATGGTAGAATTAGTGAATGACTGGAACAAGGTGGGTGAAGAAATACTGTGTAAATAGAGAGAGAATGCACAGTCATTCATATAGTTGTGTGACGTTACAGAATACTGAACGGATGGGGGGACCCCCCCCCCACGAGTGTAGGAACCCCCCCCCCCTCTCTCTCTCTCTCTCTCTCTCTCTCTCTCTCTCTCTCTCTCTCTCTCTCTCTCTCCCTCTCTTTTCCCCATACTGAACATGCAAGATAATCACAAGAAACAGTTCCTTACACACATATAGACAGACACACATACACACACAGTTTAACTACGTGGCTCGTACAGGATATAAAAAAAAAATAGATTAGACCCGATTCAAAGTTGAGCCAAATCATGGAATCTACTCAAAAGAGATCAGCAATTTCTCTGGGAGCACCAAGAGCTTGGATATGAAGGGGAGGCTCATGGTCATCATACACGACACTGATGTGAAGAGACAAAAAAATTGTGTGAGCCTTGTCCTGAAGGGGCTCGGTATGAGTGGAGTATCTTTGGTAATGGAGAGAGAGGGGAAGAATGTGAGATATGAGACATATGGGTTAATAAATGTCGAAAGAGAAGCTTTGGGTATGTCATATGGAGAGAATATATATATGCATATGTGTATATATATATATATATATATATATATATATAGGATAGGGGGAGAAAGAATACTTCCCACGTATTCCCTGCGTGTCGTAAAAGGCGACTAAAAGGGGAGGGGGGGAGCTGGAAATCCTCCCCTCTCCAGTTTTTACTTTTCCAAAATAAGGAACTGAGAAGGGGGCCAAGTGAGGATTTTTCCCATTCAGGCTCACTCCTCTGTTCTTAACTCTACCTCGCTAACGCGGGAAATGGCGAATATGTATGAAAACATATATATATACATATACGCAAAATTCATTATCTCCATCCCTTTAGATTATTATTATCACAAATAACAACATAACAGCCATCCAGTCAGCATCTCAGAGGAGTGTGGGAGCGAGGAACGAGCATGAAGGAGGAGGAGGAGGAGAGGAATTGAAAAAAAAACAGAATAAAACTGAACAAGAAAAATACATCACTATTCCATTTTTTTACCAAAAGTTGATAAGCAGTTTAAGGGGCAGGTTTTTTTTTTCTTAGGCTGAGGGCAGAACTGTTGAAGGCGTCGGGAAAATACGTAAGGAGCTGAATATTAAGTTTCAAGTTTCTTTTCTGAAGTGGAGGAAGCGATAGCAATACACCATTGAGATGGAATGGGGAGCTAGATGTTCGAAAACTTTAAAAAACTGTTCGAAAAACACAATAGAAGCTTTTTGAAGAGTCTCGATCCATTAAGACTTAAAAGTTATTCTCTCTGTACTTATGAAATGTGTGGAAACACTGTGATGACAGGCCAGTGACAGAAATGCTCAGAAATTCTTTGGCTTAGTGTGTAGTGCCAAATGAGTGAAATGGAGTTCGTGTCGTGCTAAACTTTACGAAAGTAGGTGGAGAAATCATGCACAGAACCACAGGCCAGCACCTCTGACGGGTGTGGGTTATTGGTCTCTGAAAATCAATGATCAGAAAGCAAGCGGGTGATTACATGGCAAGGATAAACTAACTACCTCAGTGAGAAGGATCATGAACTTAAGAGAAAGGATCAAGCACAACATTTATGGAGTTCTACAACAGAGCGAGATCCTCCTTAGGGAAAAAAAAGAAGAGATATAGATGGATTGAGTGCTCTTGGACTCCCTAATAAGCGAGGATGTACAGAGTGAGATCCTTCTTTGAAAAAAAAGAAGAGATATAGATGGATTGAGTGCTCTTGAACTCCCTGATAAGTGAGGATGTAAAGAAGATAAACTTCCAAGCTGGAATACGAGGGAAACTTCATTATAAGAGTCGAAAATTATCTTCGTGGAAGGAAACAGATTATTCATGTTAAAAAGAGACTTTTTTTTTCTTTTTTTTTTTCTAAATGAGATGAGGTCACAGCAGTGCTGGGTCATAGGAGCGTTGCTATTCTTATGTAAATGACCCACCAGAAGGACTGGAATCATACGCGAAGACGTCTGCTAATTATGCTGAGGTCACGAGAAAAGATGTGTGTGTTATGTTGAAATTTGCATCAACTGGCAACGAACTTGGGAGTTGGTCTAGAAGAAGACTGGCGTGTGGCAACACCCGAGTCCAGACGAGAGAAGGATGGAAGAAAGACAATGAAAACCTGAATATACGCAAGTCTTTACCCTGTAATGAGCCATATGACTTGTGTAAACAGGTCTTGGGTTCAGCATCGTCCTTGAAGAACTTGTCTGAGCACCACGTCAGGAGAATTGCTATGGAGACGGTGCGAGTACGAAGGAGTATCAAGGAATCCATACAGACCACTGGATCCTCTCGAGGCTGATATATGAATGGAACCGAAGCAAAACACTTCACACATTAAGATTTAACTCAGCATCAGCTTTCCATGTTTCGTCATTAAGGAATAGCACGACTAGACACAGAATGTACAAAGGAGGGCAATAGACAAGGTACTACAAACAAGACACTCGAAGAGAGAAGAGTAAAGGGAGACTTGATCACAACTCGCAAGTTCCTAAACCACTCTTGTCATTGTCGTCAGTGACCTGGTCTTGAAATGGTGCAATAAAGGACCAACCAGAGGTCAAAGCAAGAATGACTATGATGAATGTAATCAAGTACTTGTACTGTGCCAGAGTGATACAGGGATGGTTACAAGCCGAATTACCGAAAGATTGAATACAGACAGACAGCATACAGAAGGTTTCAAAAAAAAGTTCCATGACGGTTTAGAAAGATCAAAGAGATGGAGTCCTTACCAATGGAAAATTCATTTCCCCAGTACATTACATATAGTCACTCACACACACAGTTAATACAAATAGGTAATTACGTACAGGTAAATACACCCACACACACAGGTAATGCCATAGGTGATTACACACACAGAGGTAATGCCATAGGTGATTACACACACACAGGTAATGCCATAGGTAATTACCTACACACACAGGTAATGACAAACAAGTGATTACACACATGTAGTGACAAATATGTAATTACATACATACACACAATGAAAGCATTTGCTATACCATTTTATGACTGAGAAGACTTGTTTCCAGGTCATGCTAGGGCTTCCTCTCCTGGAATTTCATTTGCCAGCGTCTGTGTTCGCCAGGGTTGTTGCTCGACACTCCAAGTCGTAGCTCAACCATCTGAAAGAATGAAAGAGAATAGTATGTCACAAAGCGTTGCCACGTAATCCCTCACACATTAGAATAATGGAATCATTTTTTTTATACATTACTGAAATATACGTTTTGCACGAGACGTGTCGTTGTACAATGGATATGAATTTATTAACTCTGAATATGTTGTCAGACCTTCACGGATGTGATATTATTGTCAAGGGACTAGAAGAAGCGACCACAATCTCGTATGGGAACTCCTCAATCCAAAAGGGGGACCATCATTTCCCCTGCTACTGATTGTAGCACAGACTTAAAGTTGGAGGAACTCCATGGAACGGAGTTGTACGATCAGAGTGGTAGATGAAAAGGATATTCTTTTGTCTTACGAAAGAAACCGTGTCTTCAGGAGCCAAAACGAAGTGTTTAAAGCCAGTCATCAAGCAGTCATCTTTCATACTTTCAGGTATGTTGAGAATACCCACCTACCCGAGAGGTTCCTCTCCAAACAGATTTTTAAAAACAGTTGTCAACTGTACTAAATCCACAGTGTCTTTCCTAGTAACCTCCTCCAAAATTAGACTGACACACTTGCCAAGAAGGTGGTGGTGGGTTCCCAGACATCTCATATTTTCATTCAAGTGTACCACTCACAATATGTCCTTCAGACCGACGCTTCTCCACTGCTACGAGACCATAGAACTCCAAACTTCCCTTATTGCACTGTCATGTCACTGCTGCTAGCCTCGACCTTCTTTTCTTCTCCTTGACAGAAGACTCGCATCTCATCACCATCTCACTCAGACCATCTCTCACCAACGTATACCTGTATAGAAGCTTGGGTCATACCTCCACTGTCTGCTGTACACTCACAGCTCATACCAGATCCGGCCACCAAGTGAGGGTGTTAGTTCTCATGTCTCTCTCTCTCTCTCTCTCTCTCTCCTCTCTCTCTCTCTCTCCACGTTAAGGTCCAGGGTGACGCACTGGAGGTGATGGGATAGTGAGGGGATGGGATGGTCATGTGGGTGATGGGTCAGGTGGGTGATGGGTCAAGTAGGGGAAGGGAGGGAGGAAGAAGAGGGAAGAATACTATGTGACCTCTTGATTTCCTGAGGGGTTGCCAGAGACTCGAACCAAAACTGGTAGACCCTTTTTTTGGTATAATGACCGATGATCATATGGTCATAGTGTGGGAGGGAAAGGAGGTGGACAATGTCTCAACTTGACCACTCACTCTGTGTAGATGATCCTTTGAGAGCTGTGGCCTCGTGTGGAAGTCCCAGGTTCGAATCCCGTCACAACGGGACACACACACACACAAAGGACATGTATACCAGGACCTGTGTTGATGGCTTCATACACTCATCACCTGTATATAGATGTATGTTTAACCATACATGACACAGATCTCCACTTTTATAAAAGTCCTATACCTTATATATTCCAAGCAGTGAAAAACCTTCGAAACTTTCATCCAAAACAGTTAATTTAGTGCGACTCTCAAACCTCCGCATAAGTTATTTTTATTTATATATTTCACAACACTTTATACCCCCGTGTCATGCTAGTAGTGTCATAGAACTGTCAGTGTGACTGGCATACACCCACACCACCCTCATATATTCCTATGCCAACAAATGTATCGAACTTCCCTCACTCTATGTACCTCCTCTGATATGTCTTTTCAATCTTATCTATTTCCCTGAAGTCTTATCAAAGTGGAAAGTAAACATTAAGCGTTTAAGATTAGGGGAGGAAGAATATTTCCCACGTATTCCCCTGCGTGTCGTAGAAGGCGATTAAAAGGGGAGGGAGCGAGGGGCTGGAAATCCTCCCCTCCAGTTTTGACTTTTCCCAAAAGAAGGAATAGAGAAGAGGGGGCCAAGTGAGGATATCCCCTCTAAGGCTCAGTCCTCTGTTCTTAACGCTACCTCGCTAACGCGGGAAATGGCGAATAGTATGATATATATACACATACACACAGTCACGTCTTACCATCTAAGTTCCTCTGTCACTGAAGCCACTCTGTGTACAGCTTAAACCTCCTCGCCTCCCGGTCTGACGTACGTACACAAGATCTTGGTATAAACACAGGTCAGCTGTGCTCTCATCATGCATCCACAATATCCTTCCTTCTTCCTCAACTTCCCCAGACGTTAGCGCCTCCCGCATGTGATGTCACTACTTCCTTCTTCCATCAGTCAGTGTCCGTCAGCACACCTGCAAGGGGGAAAAAATGATAACACACAGGTGTAAACACTGCTCCACCTGTAGACTCGGTACCCACCTCATCCACTCACTCTGGCACACACGCACACTTTTCCCAAGGCTTCTGTAGAGTGCGTGTTATCAACTTCCCTTCACACGTGACGCCTCGTATGTCATCACACACACACACACACAAAGTGTGACACATACCTCCAAATTCACAACTTATTGTGACGTCTACACAAGATGTTAGATTAATTTCCTTTCGTTACTTTTAAGTGAATGTGTAAAATTTCATAATTATTCATGAAAATTATAACAGAACTGTGAAGGTGTTACGTAAAATCTTGCTAACCTCATTATACACAGAAACATCCTATGTTAAAAGAGAATCTAAGCTTTTATTCAGAGGCATTCCTGACCCTCTTTTAGCCAGCTTGTGGGATTAGGGACCCCAGGTCCACGAAGAACCCTCAAGACAGATGCGCGCGTGTTGTGTGTAGCCTGGGAGGAGAGATGCGCAACCTGCATCTGCTCTCGCTATAAGTTCCTAGTGTGTATGGTTAAGTGGATTGGACCACAAGATCTAGGCTTATAAACCAAACACTGGAGCATCTAAGGCTATTCAATCCTATTCTAATACAGATTCGAGTATTCCAATCTTAGAAATTCATTTTAACCAACAAATGACCGACTTCAGTCTTGATAGACCAAGAAGGGAAGTGCGAAAAGTAGAGGAGGAGAGGAAACAGCCTACCTGTGTTGGTGTGAGAGCTCAAACTTGACCTTTGTAGCTTAGTTAAATCTACCAGGGAAAGAAAAATCCTCGCTGCCACAGCTCAAGCCATCCATCACTGCTCCACACAAACCCCCCACCACCGTATCAAGGTCCATGTAGATCGAGGGAGGTGTGCTGGTGGTGTGTGTAAGTGGAATGCGACACGGATGAATGATGAACGTAGGAGGATATCAATTGCGAATGATTTTAAGATAAGGATGATAAGACCTGGTGGGTTTATGATGGAGGTGGGTGGGTGGGGGGTCCTTTCTTTGGTCTGGGTGGAGAAAGAGACCTATAAGAAGACCACTAGCTCCCTTTAGGACCATTTGGTCGTGTTGTGTAGAGCGAGAATGCTGGAGGAGCACCACTTGGTTTCAGGGAGTACTTAACTGGGTAAACATTTGCTGTCAAGGTTCGATCGTGTGAGGAGATGCATCTCCAGACGATGCTACAGTTCATGTTTTGGCTCGGGGGGAAAAAAAAAATATGACACCATCTATCTACCTTTCTATCTATCTATGTATTTCGTAACCTCTTTTTTTTTTTTAAGAACGAACGAAATTAATTAAACTCCCTGTCCATTTCCATCCAGTAGGGTTAGACAGAATGCCGATGAATGGGTCAAAGTTAGCAATAAGATCTCCACAAGTTAAGGAGGCCAAAACGGTTACGACAGCTTAATGGGTGATTAGCAACTACAATATCCACACGTCTCTACCCAAACTATCCGGCTAGGTACTCAGAACTCTTAGACCATTTCAGAGTTGGGAAGTTAGACGTCGTAAACTTAACGAGTGATTGCTCATCCAGCCCAGCCTGTGCCGAAGTTGTTAACATATTACACAAACGTTTCAAGTTCACAACCCTTGCGCCCGCAATGGTACAGACGCCCCGGGTACTGTGAGGCGCCCAACCAATCAAGTCTGTCACGTGATGTGGCCCCAAGGGATGTGACAAACTTCTCTAAGTTCACGACAACCCTTGAAGACACAAACATTCCGAGGTCTATGATTATACAACACTTTAAGACACAAACATTTCCAGGTCTATGATTATACAACATTAAGATGAACATCCCTAGGTCTATGATTATACAATCCTTCAATTGCATCTAGTGATTGTATTAGGCACATACACAACACTTGTGAGCTCAAAAAAAAACTCCAAACTCTTTCCTGCAATGTGAATTGACAACACAGACCTATAACGCATTCATGAACTCAAAGGAACTACTCAAGTGTTTCCTTTTAACACTACACACTACTGTCCTTCTACGCGAACCACAAAACAAACGCAAGACTTTCATAATCTCGACCCGCCTCTCCTGTCTCCAGTGGCCCCTTCCTCCTCTCCATCGTCCAGTTAAGTGATCCAGGAAGAGACAGAACAATAGCCAGCCACACGCGTTCCTGACACATTCATCAGGTCCCCAGTGCCAGGTGACATGCGACCCAAACTAAAGATTTCATCTCTACACCTTCAGACGAAACCATTTGTCCAGGGGACTGTTGCAGTGGTGAACGGTTTGGTCCAAGGAGGGAGTACTGCAACAGTGGACGGTCTGTGTGGCCCAACGAGGGGACTACTGACGGAGCAGTGGACGGTCTGTCTGGTCCAGGGAGGGTACTACTGACGGAGCAGTGGACGATCAGTCTGGCCCAAGGAGGGGACTACTGACGGAGCAGTGGACGGTCTGTCTGGTCCAGGGAGGGTACTACTGACGGAGCAGTGGACGGTCTGTCTGGCCAGGGAGGGTACTACTGACGGAGCAGTGGACGATCAGTCAGGCCCAGGGAGGGTACTACTGACGGAGCAGTGGACGATCAATCTGGTCCAGGGAGGGTACTACTGACGGAGCAGTGGACGATCTGTCTGGTCCAGGGAGGGTACTACTGACGGAGCAGTGGACGATCTGTCTGGTCCAGGGAGGGTACTTCTGCTGGAGCAGTGAACCCTTTGAACAAACAAGTGGC
>NC_092259.1:1948134-1950634 GCF_036320965.1 Panulirus ornatus | reverse complement strand
TACACGGGGTGGCATGGAGGAGAGGGGGAGCGGTGGTAGTCGACGCGCCGTCAGTGGACTGAGCCAGGGCAACATACAAGAACAGGACAAAACATCAAATATGTCGTGGTTTAATCACGTTAAAAACTACGATCCTTGTTAATGACTGGAGTAATGCCATCTCGGTTATTAACTCTTAACTCTTGTACCACAAGAAATATGGAATCTTATATTATCAAATATGCAAAGAATTGTATCATTAATATTAGTGAAGGTCTATACAAATTAGATAGCTGTACTGTGCATAAAATTTGTAAACAGTTCCCCTTCTTGTCCACATAATAAGTTTATGATACTATGATACTCATGTTGCCAAACTTGAACGCATCCTACCTCCATTAGGGTAGTCACTTGTTTACCAAATGGCGTCCTAGCTACGTCTCTTCGTTGTATATCAACTGACTTATATTTCTCTACTGTGTCTCTCCTGATGATGTGATTATTACACGAAAGTGCACTTGGGAACTTATCGCGTTTCATTTCCCCGTAAACTCGTAGGAATATATTTGATCACTTGCTCCATTTTGATCCTTTCCTAAATATATATATATATATATATATATATATATATATATATATATATATATATATATATATATATATATATTCTGGATTATTCGTACCAGAGAGAAGTGTTTGTTTTCAAATAAAGGAACTGAAAATAGATTGTGAAACAGACTCATTTTTTCTTCAATGTACAGAACAAAGGAATGTTTGCTTGCGAATGCCTGTGACTGGTAGAATATTTTTATAACAGTTGATGTCGCCTACGTAATTCAGATTCTGGTGTTCGACACAGCTAAAGCTGAGCGAACTATCGGCCAACCTGCTATCTATTCTTTTTTTTCGGTTCTTTAAGCTGGGGTGGCAGCTAAAGCTGTGTACTGTCGATACTGATGCTGAAAGAGAGACCTTTGGATGTTGCTGGCTTGGTGTGTGATTATTCAAGTTTGGGGCTCGTGGAGCGTCTGCAGGTGCAAATGATGTTAAGGCTACGTTTACTTATAAGGCAGGGTCGACTTTATCCCGGGAACACAGATCTGTACCCACAAACCATAGGAGTCTTAGAACACAAACGATGGCGTGTAGTGCGAGAAAGCGACTGGATTTATAGTCAGATACGACTAGGTTTGAGAACGTAAAGACTCTTCGATCTTCATACACAGACGAGTCTGCGAATTCCAATAACGGGAGTTGTACACAGAATCGATGTTACTGTGAATGCTTATATTTGGGGAGGTCTGTGTAACGACAATAGCTGTAGGCGAGCAGAGCGTCTGTGTCTAAGACACAGAAGGATCTGTACTCGCTAATAGCAGGGGGACCTCAGACACAGATGCAGGTGTCTGTGAGGGAAGACAGTGTGGTACTTGAAGACACAGACAACGTAACCTACGGACGGAAATATTAGAGATGGTCTGTTAATGGTCTGTTAACGAGACTGATGGTACCTTTAAAGGAGATTATCGGGTTGTAAGGTCTCTTAGATGGGGAAGAGACCTTTTCGACTAAAGGTCTACTGAAGGAGATGGGTAGAGACCTTTCCGACTACGGGTCTACTGTGGGAGATGGGTAGAGACCTTTTCGACTACGGGTCTCCGGAGGAGATGGGTAGAGACCATTTCGACTAAGGGTCTACTGAGGGAGGTGCGTAGAGACCTTTTCGACCAAGGGTTTAATGGGGGAGACGGGTAGAGACCTTTTCGACTACGGGTCTACTGAGGGAGGTGCGTAGAGACCATTTCGACCACGGGTCTAATGGGGGAGACGGGTAGAGACCTTTTCGACTAAGGGGTCTCCTATGGGAGATGGTTAGAGACCACTTCGCCTACGGGTCTACTGAGGGAGATGGGTACAGACCTTTCCGACTACGGGTCTACTGTGGGAGATGGGTAGAGACCATTTCGCCAACGGGTCTACTAAGGGAGATGGGTAGAGACCCAGTAGGCTCGGGGTATGGGGACAGACACGGGGAAATAGGGACGTAAACGCTGTTAGAAGGAGACAGAATGTCAATGCTGGAGATGTAGGATAATTTCTAAACTCCGGCAGCTACAACATACGTCTTTAATCAAGAGAAAAACAACAGTGTAGAAATTATCCCTTGATGGACATCTTAACACAGGTGACAGAGGGCCTTTAAAGAAGGAACAGCTACATGATGATGAGTTCTTAATGAAAGCTAAGTTTAAAAGCTGAAAGAAAAGTTCTAAAAGCTTCATTGGGAATTGAAATCTTAGCTGCTTATGACAGCTTTTGCATATGTGGGAGCTATATAAGCTTAGGAAGGTTTGAAAGCTAAAGTAGTTGTGAAGCTAAGGCTGTTACGAAAGCCAAAACATACGTATTTTAGCTGCTTATGACAGCTTTTGCATATGTAAGAGCTATATAAGCTTAGGAAGGTTTGAAAGCTAAAGTAGTTGTGAAGCTAAGGTTGTTACGAAAGCTAAGACATAAGTAT
>NC_092259.1:1853134-1943134 GCF_036320965.1 Panulirus ornatus | reverse complement strand
ACTGATCACTTAGTCCAAACTGTACTTGAAGACTACCACCCACTAAACTGCCCCCTTCTTACTATCGTACACGGTAGTTAAACTGCCTTCACTTAAACTGCCTTCACTTAAACTGCCCACCGCTTATTTCAGTAACTATATTATCGAGACCCACAAGTCAGTGAAACTGCCACCAAAAAAGTTTCTTTATTAAACCTCAAAATGGTTTATTCCCCCCCCCCCCAAAGAAAATAAACCTCACCCACACTACCTCGAATAAACTGCCAGACTTACTTCAAGTAAACTGCCAATACGACTTCTCCTTCCGAGGATGCGCCCAAGAACACCGCCCTTAGTGAAACTGGTGAGAGAGAAATCCCCTTTTCCCAATAATCTGGGTCAGTACAGTGCTACGCCACGAGAACCCATGGCCCTCACACACGTCTACAATTTTCCCCCATCATAATGTAAGTGTCTTCCTCCCTCAGCCCCCGGGAGTACGACGGTACGACCCTTGAGCACGACGACGGTACGACCCTTGAGCACTACGGTACGATCCTTGAGCACGACGGTACGACCCTTGAACACGATGGTACGATCCTCTAGCACAATGGTACGACCCTTGAGCACGACGGTACGACCCTTGAGCACAACGACGGTACGACGGGACGACCCTTGAACACGATGGTACGATCCTCTAGCGCAATGGTACGACCCTTGAGCACGACGGTACGACCCTTGAGCACAACGACGGTACGACGGGACGACCCTTGAGCACGACGACGGTATGACCCTTGAACACGACGACGGTACGATCCTTGAGCACGACGGTAGGACCCTTGAGCACGACGACGGTACGCTCCTTGAGCACGACGACGGTACGATCCTTGAGCACGACGGTACGACCCTTGAGCACGATGGTACGATCCTTGAGCATGACGGTACGATCCTTGAGCACGACGACGGTACGATCCTTGAGCACGACGGTACGACCCTTGAGCACGATGGTACGATCCTTGAGCATGACGGTACGATCCTTGAGCACGACGGTACGACCCTTGAGCATGACTACGGTACGATCCTTGAGCACGACGGTACGACCCTTGAGCACGACGACGGTACGATCCTTGAGCACGACGGTACGACCCTTGAGCATGACGGTACGACCCTTGAGCACGACGACGGTACGATCCTTGAGCACGACGGTACGAACCTTGAGCACGACGGTACGATCCTTGAGCACGACGGTACGACCCTTGAGCACGATGGTACGATCCACGACCACGAAGGTACGACCCTTGAGCACGACGGTACGACCCTTGAGCACGACGACGGTACGATCCTTGAGTACGACGACGGTACGATCCTTGAGCACGACGACGGTACGATCCTTGAGCACGACGACGGTACGATCCTTGAGCATGACGGTACGACCCTTGAGCACGACGGTACGACCCTTGAGCACGACGACGGTACGATCCTTGAGCACGACGACGGTACGATCCTTGAGCACGACGACGGTACGATCCTTGAGCACGACGGTACCGTCGTGCTCAAGGGTCGTACCATCGTGATATCGCCTCATAACACACACACACACTTAAAATCCTTTAAGACATCATTCCACGCCTAATTTTGTGATCTTTAAGTATTCTAATAATTTTTTCCCTTTAAGGCATCTTACCATTGCACCACCCCTATTTCTTCTCTTTACTTTCTGCCTCAATATCCTCCCTTAAGATTTTTTCCTCCTTCAGTCAGTATTAAAACCATTTTCTTCCTGAAATGAATAAATTCTTTATTCCTTTCCCTTTACATCTTGTCCCAGTTTCTCCTTCACCATTTGATATCTTCCCCTTTCCCCTCTTCACAACCCTTCCGCCCTTAACATACCATCCCACCCTTAACAAACCTTCCCTACTTAACAACATCCCCTTTCCCCTTAACAACATACCTTCCCCCCTAAACCTCACAGTTTCAAACCCAAACCTCACAGTTTCAAACCCAAACCACACAGTTTCAAACCCAAACCTCACAGTTTCAAACCCAAACCTCAAGGTTTCAAACCCAAACCTCACAGTTTCAAACCCAAACCTCACAGTTTCAAACCCAAACCTCACAGTTTCAAACCCAAACCTCACAGTTTCAAACCCAAACCTCAAGGTTTCAAACACAAACCTCACAGTTTCAAACCCAAACCTCAAGGTTTCAAACCCAAACCTCAAGGTTTCAAACCCAAACCTCAAGGTTTCAAACACAAACCTCACAGTTTCAAACCCAAACCTCACAGTTTCAAACCCAAACCTCACAGTTTCAAACCCAAACCTCACAGTTTCAAACCCAAACCTCACAGTTTCAAACCCAAACCTCACAGTTTCAAACCCAAACCTCAAGGTTTCAAACCCAAACCTCAAGGTTTCAAACCCAAACCTCAAGGTTTCAAACCCAAATCTCACAGTTTCAAACCCAAACCTCACAGTTTCAAACTCAAACCTCACAGTTTCAAACCCAAACCTCACGGTTTCAAACCCAAACCTCACAGTTTCAAACCCAAACCTCACGGTTTCAAACCCAAACCTCACGGTTTCAAACCCAAACCTCACAGTTTCAAACCTAAACCTCACAGTTTCAAACCCAAACCTCACAGTTTCAAACCCAAACCTCAAGGTTTCAAACCCAAATCTCACAGTTTCAAACCCAAACCTCACAGTTTCAAACTCAAACCTCACAGTTTCAAACCCAAACCTCACGGTTTCAAACCCAAACCTCACAGTTTCAAACCCAAACCTCACAGTTTCAAACCCAAACCTCACAGTTTCAAACCCAAACCTCACAGTTTCAAACCCAAACCTCACGGTTTCAAACCCAAACCTCACAGTTTCAAACACCATCACCTGACCTCATTTGCATTTATATTAAATTTTGTCTCTAGGTGAACTCAAGAAGTTAATACAGAGGGAGGAAGTCTTCAAGCGACCCCCTTCTCCTCCTCCCACACAGAGAAAAAGATAATAGAAAAGATACTTTAAGTACCAGTAGAGGGAATATCTTTCTTCTCAATAAAGGGGAACAGAGGGCTTATGATAGCACCTGGCTCAAGAAAATAATGTCTGAGGGTGAAGAAGATCTCCTGGGCTTTTTGAAACCCTTGCAACTCGACGATTTGAAATCAGATCTTAGCATTTCCGAAGACACTACGCGCATGACGTAGCTGGTAGTAATAGTAATAATATCCATTTACATCCGCGCCATTAAGCTGGTATATTTTTCGTACAGGATCATATTCATCATGTAACCATCTTATGAAGTTCCATACACCGTCAGAGAAATACACCGTGTGATCCAGCTTCGCCGAAGCTGACATTACACTTGACCAGAGCCAAGAATAACATGTACAGCTGGTCCTGTTATGTATGTACCAAATACATGATGGGAAAGGGGTGGAGAGATAAGGTTTTCCTCACTTTTATGCATTTGTGATGTTTCCTGTGGGGCGGGGTGGCGTCGGGAATGGATGAAGGCGAGCAAGTATGAATACGCACATGTGCATATATATATATGCACATGTACGCATACATATATGTACGTGTATGGGTGTATGTTTATATATGTATGTATGTGAGAGGATGTATCTTTCTTCGTCTGTTTTGTGGCACCATCTCGTTAACACGGAAAATTAATATATATATATATATATATATATATATATATATATATATATATATATATATATATATATATATATACCATGAGCTTTAACGTAAACATGTTGTAGTTACTATAAAAACAATCATTGTAATCAACCTAACACTATAATAATATTAAAGGAAATACTAATAAAGATAAATACTGATCAGAAATACCGAGGCACGACACAGAATGGAATGATAAACATACAGATGATAATGTCAGGAAGTCAAAAAAACAAACAAAGGTTAAATGCGAACAACGAATCATTTTTCCTCTCTCTCTCTCTCTCTCTCTCTCTCTCTCTCTCTCTCTCTCTCTCTCTCTCTCGTGTGTATGTATGTATATATATATATATATATATATATATATATATATATATATATATATATATATATATATGTGTGTGTGTGTGTGTGTGTGTGTGTGTGTGTGTGTGTGTCTGTGCATGTATATATGTATGTGTGTGTGTGTGTGTGTGTGTGTGTGTGTGTGTGTGTGTGTGTGTGTGTGTGTTGTGTGTGTGTGTGTGTCTGTGCATGTATATATGTATGTGTGTGTGTGTGTGTGTGTGTCTGTGCATGTATATATGTATATATGTATGTATGTGTGTGTGTGTGTGTGTGTGTGTGTGTGTGTAGGCAGGAGCTGTGAGCACAACTCTACAAGACCAAAAGTTCTCGTGGTCTGAGGCACATTGGAAACCCATCTGTTTTATCCTTACGGCGGAGGAGCGAGATAGAGAGACACCTGCATCTGATGGTGGGAGGGAAGCATCTCCAACATTATCACCATCACAGCAGGATGCATCTCCACCACTATAGCTCTCACGCTGAAGAAGCATCTCTCCATCACCTCCACAACAAGACGCATTCTCCAACACCATCACCTCCACAACAAGACGCATTCTCCAACACCATCACCTCCACAACAAGACTCACACTCTCCAACACCATCACCTCCACAACAAGACTCTCACTCTCCAACACCATTACCTCCACAACAAGACTCACTCTCCAACAGTATCGCCTTCACGGTAAAGAAGCGCCTCTCCAACACTATCGCCTTCACGTCACATACGGCTCCCATGGTAATGGCCACAGTGTGTGCTTACCAACTCATACGTCTGGCAACAGTGTGTGCTCATCACCCATACGTCTGGCAACAGTGTGTGCTCATCACCCATACGTCTGGCAACAGCTACCTTGGTCTGGCCACAGTGTATGCTCACCAACTCATACGTCTGGCAACAGTGTGTGCTCATCACCCATACGTCTGGCAACAGCTACCTTGGTCTGGCCACAGTGTATGCTCACCAACTCATACGTCTGGCAACAGTGTGCGTTCACAACTCATACGTCTGACAACAGTGTGTACTCACCAACTCATACGTCTGGCACCAGCTCGCACGGTGATAGCCTCTTTAAGGCAAGGCAATGTACGGGATAAAGGCTCGTACAAATAATCACCATTTTAACGACAGTTGCCAAAGGTAAGACAACAAAGTCTTAAAAAAAACTGCTAGTTGTCACTAGTGCCCCGTTTCTTTTAATTTGATAAAAGAGGCTTTCCAGGATACGCCACAAACATATACTTTATCCAGAAAACCGTCTGTGGTTAGCCAGGCAGAGGCGACGTTGTACCAAGCAGAGGGTAAACTCGCCATGACATCGTCAGGTCCAAGGACAGAAGTTGTGGTTGAGAGACACAACATCAAAACGCATCAGAAACATGTAACACATCTTTCTCAACAATATATGGCGTCTCGTATACATCAAGATCCCTAGAAATATGAACATAGTTACTGAACACCATTTCTTTCCTCTTGCGTCAGTTACTGAACACCATTTCCTTCCTCTTGCGTCAGTTACTGAACACCATTTCCTTCCTCTTGCGTCAGTTACTGAACATCCATTTCCTTCCTCTTGCGTCAGTTACTGAACACCATTTCCTTCCTCTTGCGTCAGTTACTGAACACCCATTTCCTTCCTCTTGCGTCAGTTACTGAACACCATTTCCTTCCTCTTGCGTCAGTTATTGAACACCATTTCCTTCCTCTTGCGTCAGTTACTGAACACCATTTCCTTCCTCTTGCGTCAGTTATTGAACACCATTTCCTTCCTCTTGCGTCAGTTACTGAACATCCATTTCCTTCCTCTTGCGTCAGTTACTGAACACACATTTCCTTCCTCTTGCGTCAGTTACTGAACACCCATTTCCCTCCCCTTAAGTCAGTTACTGAACACCCATTTCCTTCCTCTTGCGTCAGTTACTGAACACCATTTCCTTCCTCTTGCGTCAGTTACTGAACACCCATTTCCTTCCTCTTGCGTCAGTTACTGAACACCATTTCCTTCCTCTTGCGTCAGTTACTGAACACCCATTTCCCTCCCCTTGCGTCAGTTACTGAACACCATTTCCTTCCTCTTGCGTCAGTTACTGAACACCCATTTCCCTCCCCTTGCGTCAGTTACTGAACACACATTTCCTTCCTCTTGCGTCAGTTACTGAACACCATTTCCTTCCCCTTGCGTCAGTTACTGAACACCCATTTCCTTCCTCTTGCGTCAGTTACTGAACACCATTTCCTTCCTCTTGCGTCAGTTACTGAACACACATTTCCTTCCTCTTGCGTCAGTTACTGAACACCCATTTCCTTCCTCTTACGTCAGTTACTGAACACCCATTTCCTTCCTCTTGCGTCAGTTACTGAACACCCATTTCCTTCCTCTTGCGTCAGTTACTGAACACCCATTTCCCTCTCCTTGCGTCCATGTAGGAGTTAAAAGCCTGGAATGATTCTGGTACTGGAAGGGAAGGATATATTCCTCTACGTCGAGGGAGTTGATAATGGATAGGTCGGAGCAGATGAGGAATAGAATGTCGTATATGGTGATCCAGGACTCAAATTTTTCTCGAAGGGAGAAAGTTTTTGGATAAGGTACCACGTTCTGGCCAGCCTGCTGGGAGGGGAATGATGCGAGGTACGTGAGAGAGAGAGAGAGAGAGAGAGAGAGAGAGAGAGAGAGAGAGAGAGAGAGAGAGAGAGAGAGAGAGAGAGAGAGAGAAACACAGGAGACCTGGTGGTCCACGACGAGACCATGTGCCAGAGGACATGTGTAATGCTATTGTGGCCCTGAGGGGGAGGGGGTTATAATTCTCTATTTGTGGTAGAGACAGGATAGGAAGGCAGACGAGGATCCTGCCCCGTTCACCCACACCCCAGAGAGAGAGAGAGAGAGAGAGAGAGAGAGAGAGAGAGAGGGGGGGGGCAGGACATACCCATGGATCTTGACGCTACATATTGGGCAATATTACCTAATGCCCACTTGCACAGCTCTTCGTGTGGACGACGCCCCGTCCAGGCAGTACAGAGACAAGGTTACAGATGTGGTATACAAACACGACATCACGTGTAGCATACAGGTACGACTGTAAAGTGGAGTATACAGGTACAGTAGCAATGGGTAGCATACAGGTACGACTGTAAAGTGGAGTATACAGGTACGGTAGCACTGGGTAGCATACAGGTACGACTGTAAAGTGAGTATACAGGTACAGTAGCAATGGGTAGCATACAGGTACGACTGTAAAGTGGAGTATACAGGTACAGTGGCAATGGGTAGCATACAGGTATACGATTTCATGTGTAGTACAAGGGTATGATTGCATGTACAGTATACTTGTTCACTTATAAAACACATTTTGCACACACACACACATACGGCTTAGGCTGGTGTGTGTGGATTGTGTGTGTGTGTGTGTGTGTGTGTGTGTGTGTGTGTGTGTGTGTGTGTGTGTCCATACATGAATAAACACATGGAACGCTTACACAAGATTAAGGGACATTACAACACTGGTGTAAAACCCCCTCCGCCATACAGTACAAATTTAGCAATTACACTCTCTAGACGAAGTAGAGGCAGAGAACATGTCACAAGAGATCTTTGTAGCTGGCCAAGAGCGACTAATGGAATACCTCAGGGTTCAGTGCTGGGGTCATTGCCGTCTCTCATCTACGCAAATGATGTGCTAAACGAGCAAGCTGAAGTTTGCTGATGATGCAAAAATTATGAAAGAAATGCGTAGAGACAGGAACTGCGAAATAGTGCAAGGGGACGAGGACAAGAGTCAGTAGTGACTGGACAAAATCGTGCAGTGTAATTCAAACCTGAAAATATATGAAAGTAATGAAATTTCGACATATGGCAAATGCCCTATCGGGGGGGATGATAAACTAGAAAAGTAGTGTCATAAAAGGATTAATATCGGGTGTTTGATCTTTTGCCGATGTCCACACCGAATCATCATAAACTCTATACTTTGGTCATGGTTTTCGAAACACTTAGGAGGATATACACGACGTACGTTCGCCCTCGGATGGCATATGCTCCAGCAGTCTGGTTTCCTTACTTGAACAGCAACATAGAGTTGCTGGAGAGTGTCCAGAAGAATCGAACTTGGATAATATCAGAACCAAATGGGATGAGCAACCAAGAGTGGAAGGAAGCCCTTCCATCTACCCATACTAAAAGAAAGAACAAGAGATGACATGATAACTAGGTATGGATTTATACGATGCTATGATGGCGTCAAGATGGTTCACTGATTTCCTGGAAAGGATCCAGAACCGGGTCGCACCAACTGGAGGTTAGAGGAGAGTGGCACGAGGAGTGTGGGCGAGGAGAGCAATCGCTCCAGCAAACAAGAGTTGTGGACTCATGGAACCAACTAATCCTAGAGGAAGGTCATGCAACCCACCTTGGGGAATTCATAAATATTACAAGATTACAATTGGAAGGAGGAGATTGAGGAGCCCCCATGAGGGCAATGCTCCCTCCCCAACGACACACACACACACACACACACACACATACAGTGACCAAACTGACCACTGAGAAACTGAACTCTGTCACCTCGACGGCAGGCATGTGGATCAAGTTGTCATTTCGAGAAAGTTGTGAGATCCCGACCTATGATTTCACCCAGGACTTCACGTAGCCCATCATCCATCTCATTGCCACAGTCCCTCATCTCTCTTCCATCTAGTCAAGCTCCATCTTGGTACAGGGATGGAGTACATCTCCATCGAGAGTGTGAAAGCGACGACGCTCTAGCCAAGCTTCATCTTGGTACAGGGATGGAGCACACCTCCATCAAGGGTGTGAAAGCAACGAGGCTCTAGCCAAGCTCCATCTTGGTACAGGGATGGAGCACACCTCCATCAAGGGTGTGAAAGCAACGACGCTATCTAGCCAAGTTCCATCTTGGTACAGAGATGGAGCACACTTCCATCAAGGGTGTGAAAGCAACGACGCTATCTAGCCAAGCTCCATTTTGGTACAGAGATGGAGCACACCTCCAACAAGGGTGTAAGTCACGACGCTATCTAGCCAAACTCCATCTAGATATAGAGATGGAGTACACCTCCATCAACAGGGTGCGAGCAGCGAAGGGGTGACTCAACCAGACCCTAGCCTTGCAGCGTGACACCACGATCACAACCTCCTCCTCCTCCTCCTCCTCCATCATCCAAACACAAGGTGGACTAGATCCATCGATCCACTAAGCCACCATATCAGATGCGTACAGCTCATCAGAACTACCATCGTAAAACTCGTATACGCACTCTCTCCCTTAATAACGCTCATTTCGGAAGGAAAACCAGGGTATTGACGCAACCAGTGCTCTGAAGGGGAAAGTCTAAGAGTTTAAATCATTTTAAGTTTTTTACCCACATCATAAAAGAAATATAAAAACTGACCAATCCAGCGTAATATTCAAATTAGTGTGTAGTTAAGTATTCAGTAATATGTAAAACCAATATGTACAGGAATACCCAGGCCATCACCCCATATATTCTATAGAAGTTTTTTAATAAAGTTTCTCAAAAGAAATTTAGGGAAAATTCTCCCACTTTCTCAAAAACCACTCGACTTCCAAATTCTTTTTTTAGGGATAACTTTACCATAAGGGGGTTCTTCTATACCATAGGGAATATATATCCCAAGTATATGTCCCTCATAAAAGCCTCTTCCACGGCCTTTTTATATATATATGATTTTTTTTCTTTAAGATCTCCAAAATAGATAAAAGACACCATCCTGCCTTTTTATAAATTTAACCTGGATTTATAAAATTCTTTTTTCTATCCAACCCCTGTTGTCAAGATAAATTTAAGGTGACCCATAAATTGCTTATTGATCGTTCGGCTAACGATGGTCAGAGGTCAAAGGTCACGCTCTCCTATGTTTGCTAAGACTTGTGTCATGTTCTCCATGAGGAAGTCATGGTCACAATCAGATGATCATGTTCATTATATATGCATCATATTCATGACAGACAGACGAATCTGTTTCTCTGTGTGTGTGTGTGTATGTGTGTGGTGTGTGTGTGGAGAAACAGAATTGACGCTATGGAAGAGGTGGAACAGGACGTGAATGAAGAGCTAAAGAATGAAGGAAAGGGAGGAACAGGGGGAGAAAAATGAGGAACAGGAAGTGGAAGATGAGGAGCGAAAGAAAGAATGGGAGGAATTCAAAAGAGGATGAGTTGAGGAAACCGAAAAGAAGATGGGAAAAAGAAGGAAAAGAAAAAAAAAATAGAGAAGGGGAAGGCAAAACACAGGAAAAGAAAGAGGAAGGCAAAGAGAAGGTGAAAGAAAAGAAAAACTGTAATGGGCAAAAGGACGAAGAATGAGGGAAGATAAAGAAAACGAAGAGCAGGAGAGGAAGAAAATATGAACTCCAAGATTAGCATTTGGCACCCATTCATAATTTCTGTTCTCAGGACAGACACAGACATCCCCCCTCCCCCCACAGCAACCAGGAGGCCTATACCATGGCCATGGGGGTGTGTGTGACCTCCACACACACACACACACACACACATACACACACACACACACACACACACACACACACACACACACACACAGTCCCAAATTCCTACACATGTGATGGCAACATTCAAGCTACCATAAGCCATCAACATATCTTTTCTTCCATCATGCAAAGGAATTTAAGCCATAAAGGTCAATATCATGCACCCATGGAGTACCACGCTGACCACTATCAAAGTTCGCCCTGTGGTCAATGTACCATATGGTCTATTTTGTAATAGAGTGAGTTTGCTACAGTCAACCTTAAGTGCTGATGTTATAACGTCGTGTGTAGACACGGGGGACAGCATAGTGCTACACCGTATATTTTGGCGAAATCCCTAAAGGTTATAATCACATCACTATAAGATAATTACATTGAATAATTCAAACATGGTATGAAAATGAAAGTAATTAATTCAATATAATCCTTTGAAAATTGAAAAAAGTAATCCATAATTCAATATAATCCTTTGAAAAATAAAAAGGTAATCCATAATTCAATATAATCCTTTGAAAAATGAAAAATAATTCAATATAATCCTTCTTTCCTCCCGTTTTCTACCACCATAGAACTTCTCATATGTTTTGAGGCCATTATGATGGTGAACTACTGTTTACTGGGAGGCAATGGAAGTCATAGATGATTCAACCTGATCCAGACTTGCCCACCTGAATCTACTCTGGTCACTGGTCGATCCCATTCAGTGGGATGTAATCCCCATCCCACAGCATCCTCTCCTCAAGGACCCTCTTTTGTCGTGAAATATGACGGTCCTCAGAGCCAATGGAGGTGGGGGTAAGAGGGTATATAAGGGAGAGGTGGATGCGTACGGCAATACATGGGGATAGAATAAGGAAGGAAGGGGTATATAAGGGAGGGGTGGATGCGCACGACAAGGAAAAGGGGGTTAGAATGAAGAGGAGGAGGAGGAGGGACAGGGATTTTGTGGAGGGGAAAAGAAGGTCACGTTATAAGTTGGGTTGGCTGATTACGTTTACCAGAGAGAGAGAGAGAGAGAGAGAGAGAGAGAGAGAGAGAGAGAGAGAGAGAGAGAGAGAGAGAGAGAGCAGGCTACTCATATATATATATATATATATATATATATATATATATATATATATATATATATATATATATATAAATGTGAATAAGAGCAAGGTTATTAGGTACAGTAGGGTTGAGGGTCAAGTCAATTGGGAGGTGAGTTTGAATGGAGAAAAACTGGAGGAAGTAAAGTGTTTTAGATATCTGGGAGTGGATCTGGCAGCGGATGGAACCATGGAAGCGGAAGTGGATCATAGGGTGGGGAGGGGGCGAAAATTCTGGGAGCCTTGAAGAATGTGTGGAAGTCGAGAACATTATCTCGGAAAGCAAAAATGGGTATGTTTGAAGGAATAGTGGTTCCAACAATGTTGTATGGTTGCGAGGCGTGGGCTATGGATAGAGTTGTGCGCAGGAGGATGGATGTGCTGGAAATGAGATGTTTGAGGACAATGTGTGGTGTGAGGTGGTTTGATCGAGTAAGTAACGTAAGGGTAAGAGAGATGTGTGGAAATAAAAAGAGCGTGGTTGAGAGAGCAGAAGAGGGTGTTTTGAAATGGTTTGGGCACATGGAGAGAATGAGTGAGGAAAGATTGACCAAGAGGATATATGTGTCGGAGGTGGAGGGAACGAGGAGAAGAGGGAGACCAAATTGGAGGTGGAAAGATGGAGTGAAAAAGATTTTGTGTGATCGGGGCCTGAACATGCAGGAGGGTGAAAGGAGGGCAAGGAATAGAGTGAATTGGATCGATGTGGTATACCGGGGTTGACGTGCTGTCAGTGGATTGAATCAGGGCATGTGAAGCGTCTTGGGTAAACCATGGAAAGCTGTGTAGGTATGTATATTTGCGTGTGTGGACGTATGTATATACATGTGTATGGGGGTGGGTTGGGCCATTTCTTTCGTCTGTTTCCTTGCGCTACCTCGCAAACGCGGGAGACAGCGACAAAGCAAAAAGAAAAAAAAAAATTAATATTTATAAATCGCAGGTTCCTCTTGACCCAGTAAACTCATTAGAAGGATCTCCTTGTAAAGACAGACCTCACCCAAGGCCCAAGACAGACCTCACCCAAGGCCCAAGACAGACCTCACCCAAGGCCCAAGACAGACCTCACCCAAGGCCCAAGACAGACCTCACCCAAGGCCCAAGACAGACCTCACCCAAGGCCCAAGACAGACCTCACCCAAGGCCCAAGACAGACCTCATCCAAGGCCCAAGACAGACCTCACCCAAGGCCCAAGACAGACCTCACCCAAGGCCCAAGACAGACCTCACCCAAGGCCCAAGACAGACCTCACCCAAGGCCCAAGACAGACCTCATCCAAGGCCACCATCAGCATCTGTCAATACGATTTCTCCAGATATCTTTACATTTACAATCCAGTAAACATGATGGGGATTTTAGCCCAGGGGCGCCCCGGCTGCGTGGCTCGGGAAACGGAGAGGGCGGGGGAAAGAGGTGGAGAGAAAAAAAAATAAAAATCAGTGGCTGTTTATTATCCCTCCATGGCAAAGAAAGACTTTAAGAAGACAATAACGGGAGGTGTATGGGTTGTGACATTTCAAAGTTGGGCTTATGATGATGAAGATGAGGATTAGCAGTCGTAACCTATATATATATATATATATATATATATATATATATATATATATATATATATATATATATATATATATATGTGTGTGTGTGTGTGTTTGTGTGTGCTACCGTACTCCGCCTGTTTGATGCTACGAAGCCTTATTATTAGGTGGATGGACACAGTCTCGCCAGAGACCTTCTCACTACACTTCACTGCTACTGGAAGCAGCGCAACACCATTGTCAACTCGGTTCCAACAGAGCCAAAGCAGTACATTTCAGAGTCGACTTACGCAAAGCGTTATTTAGAGGCTTTGCGTAAAATACAGACATATATAGACGACACAACACACATATCTGAGTGCAGTATAAAGGAGACTATCGCATACAGGCAAAGGAACTGTTGAGGTCAAACGCCTTCAACCTTTAGTTAACATTCGGAACGCCTTCTTGGACGCAGAACCCAAACAAAAACACCTTTAAATCCTTTTCCACCAATCGTAGCCTCGAGTGCAAAACTGACGTCACAGGTACTTCCACCAATCATCGTCTCTTGGTGCAGCTAACGTCACTGATGCAGGTAACGTCACAAGTACTTCCACCAATCAGTGTCTCCGGTGCAGCTAACGTCACTGATACTTCCACCATATAATGTCTTCAGTGCGGCCTTCGTCACTGATACTTCCACCAATTACAGTCTCTAGTGCAACTGACGTCACAGATACTCTCACCAATCACGCTCTCCAATGCAAATGACGTCGGCGGTGTTTCCAGCCAATCACAGTCTCCGGCGAACATGACGCCATTGATTAGTTATCGGGCTCGCACTGCTCCCGATAACAGTGGCAGTCTCGCCCACACAGCCAGGTAAAGGAGGCAATTCCGATACCGATGACGTTCTTTCTAATGAAGATCCTTTGGCTCGTAGCTTTGGCAGAGAGAGAGAGAGAGAGAGAGAGAGAGAGAGAGAGAGAGAGAGAGAGAGAGAGAGAGAGAGACGAGATAGTGCGAAACAGAGCACCTAAGACGAGAGAGAGAGAGAGAGAGAGAGAGAGAGAGAGAGAGAGAGAGAGAGAGAGAGAGAGAGATAGTGCGAAACAGAGCAACTAAGACGAGAGAGAGAGAGAGAGAGAGAGAGAGAGAGAGAGAGAGAGAGAGAGAGAGAGAGAGAGAGAGAGAGAGAGAACTAGGTTAGTTAAATGAGACAAAGTTTGTCAAAGCGCTTTACGACCAAACTACACTAAATAATTTACCTTCCACCTCTACTAATTTCTTCGTCTTGTATTTTCCAGTCAGTCTTCAGTTGGCCAAATTGAAGGGAAGGAGACACGATGAGTCAACTCCAACGAAATGGCACCAAACTTCGACTGAAGCAAAATACTTTACAAACTTCTCGTATCATAAGACATTCAAGACAGCTTTGAAATATTCTCTTTTCTTTTTTAATGTTGAAGGCTCCAGTCTCGGACCGAATCCCCGGCAAAGAAGAAAAAATGACATGGGAAAGTATTTACGAATTTTGGAGGAAGTGAAAGAATTGTGCCTCAAAATGTGCCGGTTATAGTTATTGGGAAAGACATGAGAAGGTAGACAGTTCCAAAGCTTCGACGTGTAGGGAAAGAAACAGTTATCAAAACGGCCCACCCTTGAGTTGCTGATGGCCACAGAGTAATCATATGACGCAGCAGCTCGCCAAGTAATTCCGTGGTCTAGCTAGTGGTGGGGGGTACACAAGCAGCCACCTCTCGGGAGCAAAAACCAAAAGTAATACCTACAAAATAAGGAAAGTGAAGCAACACTGCGGCGTAGGGGAAGGGGGGGGGTCAAGTTCGGAAATTAGCATGGGACAATCTATAAGTCGGATCGCTTTGGACTCAACTCTGTCAAGTAAGGATACAGAGCTAGAATCCCCTCAAATGCCAAAGCAATCCTCCATACAAGGAAGAATGAAACCCTTGTATAAACGGAGCAACTGTTCAGAAGAGAAGAGGTTTCGACATTTCAACGGGACACCCAGTCTCTTGGAGGCAGACTTAGCTATTCCTGTGATGTGGGGGTTCTAAGAGAGAGTGGCCATTGCAGTAATACCAAGTATGTTCACCGAGTCAAGTGGTGAAATTACAGAACCGTCAAAGGAGAGACGAGGGTTGTGAGTAGTTTCCGTGAGAGAGATGGGGTAGATATTGGACCTTGGAGGCATCAAACTGAACTTGATTGCCATCTCGGAAATGTGGGTAAACTCCAAGAATAAACACTTAATCCACGAGTTAGCAATACCCGGATACAAACTAGTTAACGAAAGATCGCTTATATAGGGTAGGTAATGGAGTTCTGATCTACGTTGATAACAATCGAAGTGCTATTAAGATAAGCAAAGTAGACGCGCACACACACACACACACACACACACACACACACACACACACGACTCTCTCTACAGTAACATTACCGACAAGTTCAAAAGTAAACGAAGTCTAAGCGTTATTTACAGACCTCCTAAGCAAAAAGACGAAAATAAGATGCTATACAATGAAATCAAAACTATAGCAAACAGTAAAGCGGTTATAACAGTACGAGACTTCAACAGTCCAAAGAGAAACAGGAACACGTTAACAGGTGATCAAGAGGGAACGAGACTAACGGAACTGATTGAAGACTCTTTTCTAGAACAGTTGATTGAAAAACCAACTAGAGGTAAAAACATTCTTGATCTTGCCCTCACCAGTGACAGACTTGATCAACTCTTGCGAAGTAGGAGAGAGTTTGTCAAACAGCGATCACAGTTTTGATTAGAGATACATTTAGATTTTGAAATACTGACATCAAACTATTCATCCCAGATTACCAGAGAGCAAATTTTGAAAACATTAGACGCGAAATTCGTAGTACCAATTGGACAAAACCTCTTAACGTTCACACAGTAGAGGAAATGTGGAATAATTTTAAAATCGCATTACTCGAGATTGAAAATAGAAATATTCCACGAATTACGAAGGAGAACTTGCAGTATTTCAAAACCATTATGAATGAATGGGAGAATAGAAGGACTGCATGAACAGGAGAATAGAAGGACTGGATGAATAGGAGAATAGGACTAATTTACCAAAAGATTAAACAAATTCATATTACTGGGAACCGATGAAAATCGCCAGAAATTAATCAAAACATTTTATAAATTCAGATACACTCTGAGAAAGACGCCAGAAATAACTGTATAAACGACAGCGATAACGGGGACACTAGAAGGCTGAGTTGCGTCAGCGGAGAGTTGGTGATAGCTAAAAAAAAAAATCTGAGCGGAGTCACATTTTCTTAAGTTAAAACTTTTTTTTTCTATACCAGACAACCCAGTTGTGTGCCAATCCGGCCTCATGTTGTCTGTCTTTCTCATGTAAACCAGACAGATAGATCGGCCGGAGAGGTAGCTCGATAGGAGGGACCGAAGTGAGGGAGGGAAGCCAAGAGAGGGAAGGTTAGAGAGGAGATCCCGGTGCCACACCCTGTCAAAAGCTTTGGATATGTCAAGGACAACTACACATGCACATCCTTCATTCTTTTTGCGAAGGGTAAAAGATACTTCGGTTCATAGTTCTTCACCGTATTTTGTGATAGTGTTGACACTCATTACGTTCTGCGTTATGTTCTTCACGGGTGTTATGTCCACTTCTGTGACCGATCCTTCCCGAGTGTCATCTCCTGTGCTGTGATCTGTTTTTACTGGGTGTTCTGTCCCTTGCTGTATCCTGTTCTTCACAAGTGTTATCTACTTCAGTTTCCTTTCAACCAGGATGTTCTTCCGTGTGCTGTGGCTTTGTTCTTCAAGGGTGCCTCCTCCCTACCCTTCTCCACTGCTCGTGTTCTCTAAGCAGTCCTGAACAAGTCTTACAGAACACTTACAGAAGAATAAGACCTCAGAGAACATCTGCAAGTTTAATTGGGCTCATCATTTGTAACGGTAAATGATTATGCTTCGGATTATGTTCCATCTCGTTAATGGATTCAAAGAACGAAGAAAATGACTTCCACTACGTCTCCACGAACCACTCCGCCTGCGCCTCTGCTCAAAGGTTCTTTTCGCAAAACACGGATATTTCTACTGGTTTTTGGGGTTCGAGTTTTCCACCAAATGCACCTTTCGTGTGGAAAACTGACTTATATTTCTTTCTTGTATCTCACCTGATGATGTGATTATTACATGAAAGTGCACTTGGGAACCTAACATGTTTCGTTTCCTCGTGGACCCATAGGAATATATATATATATATATATATATATATATATATATATATATATATATATATATATATATAGAGAGAGAGAGAGAGAGAGAGAGAGAGAGAGAGAGAGAGAGTCTACAAGGTGTGATTAATGTAGATATTTCCGTAAGTCCGTCGTGTCAAGGTCATCGAGATCCCCAACACACCACCAGCTCACATACACACAGAAACAAGATGTCTTCAGCTTGAAAAAGAAAAGAAAAAAGATTCGAACCTCTTAGAACCATCCTTGACAACTGGACAACTTCACTCAAAAGATTCTAATCCCTTTTGACACCGAGGTTGTCATGGGAAAATTCATCTCAAAAACACACGAGAGTAACTGGACAGAAAATATAAGAGGAAAACAGATGAAGGCCGAATGTGAACACCCGTCAACATCTGAGACAGAATGACGGGTATTTACCGAGACAGAAGCCAGGATTCTTGCTGCAGACGATGATGATAGGAGTATGGGAGAAAGAGTATTGCCACCAACATCTTCATCAACTAAAGATGTGGCTTTGACGATCCCAAATGCTACCTACCTTCTACCATGGTTGGTAGGAGACTCCCTTGTAGTCAGGAGCTTCTATACTGGGGCAGAGCCGAAGATTTTTTTTTCCTAACACCTGCGGAGGACAGAAGACCCAAGCTGGAACCTCCGTCAAGCTAGACGGTAAAGACGACTTAAAGTTTTAAGGACTGTCTTCCCGGTATGACAGGCATTTGCTTCGTGCTGGTGTCGCATCAAAAGGAAGAAATGATCGAACTTCGCGTCAAAGAACACGATCTGAAATTTCCTCTCAAGCCCGACGAGTTTAAAGAATGGGAAATCGAGATTCTTGTTTTCCCAGTAATGATGGTGAAGCGGGGGCCTCTTGAACTTGACATTGATGGACAGACAGTGACACCATCCAAGGCCACGAGGGATTTGAGAAACTAAATATTCATTCCAAAAGGATTTCCAGTTCAGTAGCGTCTTCTTCCTCTCCTGGAGAGGACGGAGGTCAATGCTCTCTGGTCTAATGTATCACTGACGTTGAGTACAGCCAACCCGAAGTGTTCCACAGGCACAGACAGGGGAGGTCTGAAAACTGTACCCCAGACGATCATCAACATGAATTTACAGCTTTAGCTGAGCCCCGGCCATCCATGAGTCATGGATCACAGGGGCTTCCAGACAAATTGACGGCGAGAGAAGAGCTTCCAGCGAGGCTGGAGGACTAGCTTAGCTTGGACTAGCCTCTGTAGTCCTTCAGGGATGGAGGGTGACACCAGGGAGCAAACACGACTTCTCACAGATTGTGGGGAAAAAAAAGGAACTCGACAAGGAGGATCGCTCGACATTGAATATCTTCATTAAAGATCTCTTCCTAGATATTTGAGCAATATCACGATATTCGGAAGGGCGAGACCTGCCATTCTCCTACTGAATAGGCTGTGTCATCACGCGTTTCCAAGAAAGGAATTAGATCAAAAGAGACCAAGGCAATTCCCTCTTTTTACTCTCATCCCTGAGCTGATGACTCTGGTTATGGAGAGTGGTATGGGCGATTCTGAAGACGACACAGTTCGTGGAAACATCCAGCGGACAAGGTTAAACACAACGACTACTACTACAGTGTAATGACAAGTGAGCGAACGTATTCAGCGCACGAGCCAGTTAAAAACCGAACCCCTTTGTTCTCCTCAGACAGCCAGGATCCAGAAGCAGGTGGACAGGGTGGATCCTCCACCCTGAAGAATGATATACAGTTCCTCTAGGATAATCACAGTGATCACCAGTGGGACTAACCAGTGGGACTAACCAAGTATGCCACTGTATGAACAAGATGTCAAAAGACATCATAAGACTGCTTCCCTTGCCTTCACGAAAGACTAGCTGACACCAATGGTGTGACGACGACCGCCCCTTACATTTGACTATCTGTTCAGCTTCTTTCCTCATCTGGACATCATGCCTTGCCCTCCGTTGATGGCAGGAACGGATTTCCAAGCCTGTGGCGTTTGCAAGTTGCTCTCATCATCCCTGGCCACCCCTCTCTGCGTTCGCCAGATTCGCAAATGACCTTACCTCATCTCCCCTCCTTGGATATAATGAGACTGTCATAGGGAGTCTAGAGTACCTATACACAGGAGACACGTACATGACACTGAAACCATTGGTAATCTAAGACGAGGACGCTCAATATTCACACACTTTTCGACACTACATCTGTCTCTTACGATGCCCGAAAAAAAAAAGAGGATGGGAATACCTTAAAAGAAGGATCAGGGAGAGGTTCAGCTCACTCAGAGCCTGTCTTTTAAGACATTCTTCGGGAGGAGGTTATCAGGCAGGAATCGGCTGAAAGAAATGAATTGGCTGAGCAGTATAGCCTCAGTCCTGATGAATGGCGCTGGACCAGGGATGGAGGCAGTCAATCGCAGCTTCGAAGGTTGGATCACACCCTGTTCTTGGCCCCGGGAGACTCCTGTAGGCGGCTCGTGGAGTGTGGCTGTGAGGGCGTGAATGAGCGAGCTCTTCCATCCGCATGCGAAAATGTTTCCACAGAAACCGAAGCAAACTGGCTACTGACACCGTGTTAGTTACGAAAATAAAGATAATATTCAACTCAAAGATTCCAAACGTTAGCATTTGCGTTAACAAGTTGAGCTATTTTTTTTTTTCGAATGGGGCGACATTGTTGTGCATCATGCTATTAAAGAATATAAAAAAAAGATAAAAAAACATCTCTGAAATGCGTTATTTTCATGGGCGCCGCACGCACTAAGCCACAGGAACACAAGCCATACAAGAACTGCCACTGTATATTTCACCATGACGCATCAAACGCACTGAAGTTGACGTCACTAGTAACACAAGAGGCAAGGCCTCTCCTCTATACTGATCGTCTATGCTTCATACATAATTCCAAATACCCACAACACAACAAGCAGAAGAGAGATGAAAGTTGGGAGGAGAAATAATGCTTGGATCCATTTGGGTTCAACACGACTCGAAGCTTCATCCTGGCTTTGTGACACAATGAACCCAGATTTGGGTTCAACACGACTCGAAGCTTCATCCTGGCTTTGTGACACAATGAACCCAGATTTGGGTTCAACACGACTCGAAGCTTCATCCTGGCTTTGTGACACGATGAACCCAGATTTGGGTTCAACACGACTCGAAGCTTCATTCTGGCTGTGTGACACAATGAACCCAGACAATGTCTTAACATTGATGACCCTCGTTTGATTACATTTGGGCACAACCAAGAACCGATCCTCTTCAGGGGTGACTGATCATTTCCAAGTCATCTGATATCGAGCCATCTTCCTCGAGGCAAATACATTGCTGTCGAGAGTGAAAGGGGCCTGGCCAAGGGAAGAGAACCTTATCTATCATTGTGAGGGAATGGCCAGTATCTATCTATGCTCTGCCATTTACGCCGACACAATGGCCAGCCTTCCATTCTGATAATGTGGAGAAGCGCTCTGTCCCTCTTATCTGCCAAATGGACCGTCTATATACATCTTTATGACGAGGAGAAATGGTCTTCTACCTCCTAGTGACTAAGGAGGGATCATGGTGTACTGGCAGCTACATCTCTTGCCACTCCTTGATGGACTTACTTCAGACTCGCTCTGGAAACACAATGGATCTGTCCTCTCCCATGGCGACGTCCACGAGGTCTTACTCCAGTAAGTTTTGGCCGTTTTCTTTGTACCCGAGGAAGCAATCACTGGTGCTGAGATGCTGCTGAAGGAAAATGGATTGCTGGACGAGGCCATGATGGGACCCGTTACCGAGAGACCCCCCTGTGTGAGAGAGAGAGAGAGAGAGAGAGAGAGAGAGAGAGAGAGAGAGAGAGAGAGAGAGAGAGAGAGGCGCTGCTGGTGGATGCGAGGAAGAAGAGTGACGATTGTGTCATGTGGAGGAGGTTCCTTGTGGGGGAGGGGAAGGGTATGGGTGGAGGATATCCAGACTTGTGGAGGATGTGATGTAGCCTCCACTTGGCGGACCTGACCCCATACATCACAAGGTTTGGCCGACAGAAATATATTACTGGATTCATATTGACGGAGGCGTCATCTGGGTCATGGTCCGGCGGACACTGATGGTTTATAGCCTCAGTCGACCCTCTTACCTCAACGATGGTGAAGGATAGTCTTCCTACCCACGTAGACCTAGAAGGATCTTAACGTAGGACTCTCCTTCACACATGTCCTCCAGGACTGACCGACGGTCATAAGAATCCTTTTCCCTTACCTCAGTAATGGAGGAATGTATCCTATCTATATAATCTTACAAGGACTCCTGGATTACTTCTCGAAAAGCATCCTTCTATCATGAGTACAGATGATCCCTGTGATTCAATTCACAAGATCTCTCCCTGGTTTGTTTTACTGGCAGACATTTCGGGTTTATGTCTACTTAAACGCACACACACACACACACACACACACATATATATATATATATATATATATATATATATATATATTTTTTTTTTTTTTTTTTTTTTTTATACTTTGTCGCTGTCTCCCGCGTTTGCGAGGTAGCGCAAGGAAACAGACGAAAGAAATGGCCCAACCCCCCCCCCCCATACACATGTACATACACACGTCCACACACGCAAATATACATACCTACACAGCCTTCCATGGTTTACCCCAGACGCTTCACATGCCTTGCTTCAATCCACTGACAGCACGTCAACCCCTGTATACCACATGACTCCACTTCACTCTATTTCTTGCCCTCCTTTCACCCTCCTGCATGTTCAGGCCCCGATCACACAAAATCTTTTTCACTCCATCTTTCCACCTCCAATTTGGTCTCCCTCTTCTCCTCGTTCCCTCCACCTCCGACACATATATCCTCTTGGTCAATCTCTCCTCACTCATTCTCTCCATGTGCCCAAACCATTTCAAAACACCCTCTTCTGCTCTCTCAACCACGCTCTTTTTATTTCCACACATCTCTCTTACCCTTACGTTACTTACTCGATCAAACCACCTCACACCACACATTGTCCTCAAACATCTCATTTCCAGCACATCCATCCTCCTGCGCACATCTCTATCCATAGCCCACGCCTCGCAACCATACAACATTGTTGGAACCACTATTCCCTCAAACATACCCATTTTTGCTTTCCGAGATAATGTTCTCGACTTCCACACATTTTTCAAGGCTCCCAAAATTTTCGCCCCCTCCCCCACCCTATGATCCACTTCCGCTTCCATGGTTCCATCCGCTGACAGATCCACTCCCAGATATCTAAAACACTTCACTTCCTCCAGTTTTTCTCCATTCAAACTCACCTCCCAATTGACTTGACCCTCACCCCTACTGTACCTAATAACCTTGCTCTTATTCACATTTACTCTCAACTTTCTTCTTCCACACACTTTACCAAACTCAGTCACCAGCTTCTGCAGTTTCTCACATGAATCAGCCACCAGCGCTGTATCATCAGCGAACAACAACTGACTCACTTCCCAAGCTCTCTCATCCCCAACAGACTTCATACTTGCCCCTCTTTCCAGGACTCTTGCATTTACCTCCCTTACAACCCCATCCATAAACAAATTAAACAACCATGGAGACATCACACACCCCTGCCGCAAACCTACATTCACTGAGAACCAATCACTTTCCTCTCTTCCTACACGTACACATGCCTTACATCCTCGATAAAAACTTTTCACTGCTTCTAACAACTTGCCTCCCACACCATATATTCTTAATACCTTATATACTTAAAAGATGTAATCGTCAATGCAATCACCCTTTACTGTTTCAAAGCAAGTTTATTCAATTCCCTTTCGTTTGTCTGTATTCAGTCCACTACAATCAACTGTTCTAAACAACAAAGCTTACAAACTGTATTATCACATACCACATCCCACTCACTGGAGTTTCAGACAAGAGAAAAATATTCCAAGCGATGGTTTGTCCAACCACATTCATAAGAGATTGGATTCGTGTACACATCCTGTTGAATCCAGATTTAAGCCCCAGATCCTACTGTTTACTCAGTTTTCATAGCATACAGACCTTCGTATATGGAAATCTATCTGTATATTCTCTTGTATATACATATACATGCGAGTCTTTATGCCATTGTATGCATCTCTTCTATCTATTCATCTGTTTATTCACACAACTTTCTCATTCCACACAAACTTCCCAAACCCAGACATCAGTATCATCTGTTTCTCACTCGAATAACCCATTAGCTCCGTGTCATCAGCAAACAGTGACTGACTCGCTTCCCAAACATTCCCACTTCTGCCAGACAGCAGACATACTCTTTCGTCCAAGAACCCTCACATTCACCTCCCTCGCCTCCCCATCCATGAACAAACTGAACAATGTTAGCATCACACTCCCTTGCCACAGACCCACTCTCTCCTGGAACCATTCACCGTCCTTTATACCTACTCGCACACATGCCTTGCTCCCTTGACGAAAACTTCTCTGCTTCTAATAGCTCTCCTGCCAAACCATACATTGGTAACACCTTCGACAAAGCACCCCTTATCAACCTGATCATATTTTCCCTCAATCCGTAGATGCCAAATATATATCCTTCCGTTTCTCTCAGTACTTTTCACACACATTCCTCGAAGTGCATAACTAATTCGCACATCCTCTCCCACCCCTGAAGCCATATTGTTCCACCCCAGTCTGATGCTCGGTGCATTCCACCAACTTATTCATCACTCTCCATTGCAACTTACCAGGTACACTCAACAAACTTTCAACTCTATACTTTAAACAACCTTTATTCACTTTGCCTTTATACAGTGAGACTATACAGGCATTCAGACAATCCTCAGGCACCTCACCACGATCAGTACAAGCATGAAAATCCTGATTTGGCAATCAGTAACACACTAACCATTCCAAGCCGTCTTGCCGCATTTCATCTTACGAAAGATTTTACCCCACCGCTTCTCTTCTCACCAAACCACTTTCCATGATTCTCTCACTTCACATACCTCCCCGACCCAAATATCCTACATCTGCCACCCTATCATCAAACACATAACAGTCCTTCAAACTACTCACTCCATCTCCTCACCTCATCACAATGTTACCATTTCCCACGTGCCCCCTTCACCATTGTTCCCACACTTTTCTCTCGTGATTCTCAACACATAATGAATGCTGATAATCCACTGGAAAATGGAACAAGTTTCCAAGTGCAATTTCGTGTAATGATCACATCATCAGGGGGAGATACAAGAAAGGGAAATAGAACACAAAGTCGATATACAAGGACGCCACTAGTAAACAAGTGGAGATCGAGTTGGTGCGTTCGAGTAGAATACACATCTTGTTCCAAGGCCAAAATCCCCTCTCACACACGCGCACACACACACACACACACACACACAAACCCCCTTTAACCACAAGGTACCTCCCAATTTCCCTTTAATGTTCAGGCCTGTGTGTGAAGTCGAGAGTGGCAGAGGGAAGACTGAATTTGTAAAGTGGTGTTGGCATTAAAAAAAAACAAACTTTACGAATTGTAAGTACCTCACGAGGCGGACTGTGTCCGTGAAGTATGTAGTGCCACATGTATAGAAAGATTACACGTCAAACAGAAATATCTATACTCATACTGAATTGTGATATTACTTTCACTTATATATATACCAAGAACGTCTGAGACGACATAAGCCTGAGATGTCTCCAAAGAAAACAGACCAGGTAAGGATTTTGTAAATTGAATCCTTCGGATTTTCTGTGATCATGATAGAAGGATGTTTTTCGAGAAGTAATCCAGGAGTCCTTGTAAGATTATATAGATAGGATACATTCCTCCATTACTGAGGTAAGGGAAAAGGATTCTTATGACCGTCGGTCAGTCCTGGAGGACGTGTGTGAAGGAGAGTCCTACGTTAAGATCCTTCTAGTTCTACGTGGGTAGGAAGACTATCCTTCACCATCGTTGAGGTAAGAGGGTCGACTGAGGCTATAAACCATCAGTGTCCGCCGGACCATGACCCAGATGACGCCTCCGTCAATATGAATCCAGTAATATATTTCTGTCGGCCAAACCTTGTGATGTATGGGGTCAGGTCCGCCAAGTGGAGGCTACATCACATCCTCCACAAGTCTGGATATCCTCCACCCATACCCTTCCCCTCCCCCACAAGGAACCTCCTCCACATGACACAATCGTCACTCTTCTTCCTCGCATCCACCAGCAGCGCCTCTCTCTCTCTCTCTCTCTCTCTCTCTCTCTCTCTCTCTCTCTCTCTCTCTCTCTCTCTCTCTCTCACACACACAGGGGGGGTCTCTCGGTAACGGGTCCCATCATGGCCTCGTCCAGCAATACATTTTCCTTCAGCAGCATCTCAGCGCCAGTGATTGCTTCCTCGGGTACAAAGAAAACGGCCAAAACTTACTGGAGTAAGACCTCGTGGACGTCGCCATGGGAGAGGACAGATCCATTGTGTTTCCAGAGCGAGTCTGAAGTAAGTCCATCAAGGAGTGGCAAGAGATGTAGCTGCCAGTACACCACGATCCCTCCTTAGTCACTTGGAGGTAGAAGACCATTTCTCCTCGTCATAAAGATGTATATAGACGGTCCATTTGGGAGATAAGAGGGACAGAGCGCTTCTCCACATTATCAGAATGGAAGGCTGGCCATTGTGCCGGCGTAAATGGCAGAGCATAGATAGATACTGGCCATTCTCTCACAATGATAGATAAGGTTCGCTTGACCCACCCCCTTCACCTCACCTCTCGACAGCAATATACTTGCTCCGTGGAAGATGGCTCGGTATCTGATGGCTTTCGATCATTCCTGGAAAACATCAATCAAGCGAAGAGGAAGAGGAGGAGCAGGAGGAGGAAGAGGAGCAGGAGCAAGAGGAGGAGCAGGAGGAAGGGGAGCAGGAGCAAGAGGAGGAGCAGGAGCAGGAGGAGGATGTACTTGTCGTACCCACACATGTCTGACCCAGAGTTATCGTTTGTGAGTCATCTGGGTCCACTAGGACACAGACCCGGGATGAAGGCTCGGGCTATCTTGATCCTACATAAATCCAAACGTTATTCAGTTCTCCCAGCATACTGTTATCCACCATAGTCTCTCCTCCACTGGTTTCACTAGTTGCATTCGCTTATGAATGTAAGATGTATGATAAATATAAGTATTTGGATTCGTTTGTGGATGAAAAATACAAATATTTGCATCGTTTACGAATGCAGAATATAGGATTAATATAAGTATTTAGATTCGCTTATAAATGCAAGATATATGATTAATTTCAGTAATTGAATTAGTTTATAATGCAATATATATGACGAATATGAAAGTATTTGGATTCTCTTATAAATGCAATACAAATGATAAATACAAGTATTTTGATTCGTTTGTGAATGCAAGACATATGATAGATATGAAAGTATTTGGATCCGCTTATGAATGCAAGGAAAGGACTTAATCCTGTGGTACTGGTGAAAAAAATACATATACTTTTTTCTTATATGCTTATGCCTCTATGTATGCGACACCTAGAATTTCGAAAAAGAAAACCCCCAGTTCGAACACACCTACGCATGACCCCCACAGCGCTGCCAACGTACAAACAATTGTTTATAATTTTGATACGAGTGTTTACGTTGAAGTGTCTACCATGAGACCAGGTTTGTGCAAGTTTCTTTCTAGTATATTCTGATGTTTTCATAATGCTAGATATGCTAGTATTCCTCTATAACCCATGAATATACTCGCACTCATGAATATACTCGCACCCATGAATATACTCGCACCCTAGAATATATTCGCACCCTAGAATATACTCGCACCCTAGAATATACTCGCACCCATGAATATACTCGCACCCTAGAATATACTCGCACCCTAGAATATACTCGCACCCTAGAATATACTCGCACCCTAGAATATACTCGCACCCTAGAATATACTCGCACCCTAGAATATACTCGCACCCTAGAATATACTCGCACCCTAGAATATACTCGCACCCTAGAATATACTCGCACCCTAGAATATACTCGCACTCACGGATATGAGGTCTTTTGAATTCACCGATACACGATATTAAACCTTCCCCAAATACGTTATCGTGCATCGAATCTTAATTAACAGCAATCACTCTTATCCACGCAAGTTAAAGATAATTCATCAGTATAACCCTAGGGTGACATCTGATAGACAAACGTAGATTGTTCTGAAGAAAAAAAAAAGAAAAAGATGTATGATTGGTCGAGTTCTAGATTTCTCTAGTCTCGTTCTTGGAGTACTAATACTATGGTCTCTTCTGGCCTTCGGATGTAGCCTCGCTCCCCCAGCACAAGTGGTTTGGAGAGCCTTCAAATCATACCAGACCTTCAGAGACAGAAATTGAAATACAATCCCATCCTCTCTCTTCTTCTTCCCCTCCTCCACATTCAACATTATGAATCAACAACAATAAAACACAAACCATTTTGGCCATCTCTCTCTCTCTCTTTTTCACCCGGAAACCTGACTCAGAGTTGGGGAGCATTACCATTTAATGAAGGTTCTCTCTCTCGCTCTCTCTCTCTCTCTCTCTCTCTCTCTCTCTCTCAACCAAGCACGAAATGCAACTTTTCCCCAAATGGGCGATGGCAATAAATACGAAATCATGGAGAGAGAGAGAGAGAGAGAGAGAGAGAGAGAGAGAGAGAGAGAGAGAGAGAGAGAGAAAGGGAGGGGGTTGACATCGTATACGGGAGGCCATAGGGAAGGACCGATAACAAGAGACCTGATTGGTCTATGACGAGGTTATCCTGCTGGAGGCCAGCCATCGTGTCCTGGTTCGTATGACCCACTTACATGGCTCTATACACACACACACACACACACACACACACACACTGGGTACCATGGTCCCCCTACCATCAGTTAAACTCTCTTGTGACTGACGAAAATAAGAAATGTACAGATTTTCCTCGCCTTCTCGTTGCACATATGAACACGAACGATTCTCTTTATCAGACATGATCCGTGTATCACAGCTCAAGAGTATTAATCTATAGTGATAAGGATTATCTGATTAATATGATCGATAATCTACGTTATAGAATGTCTTGTCTATGTGTGCACTTGCGCATTTTCGCTCACCCAGATAATGTTCTTTTTCCACACATTCTTCAGTGCTCCCAGAACCTTTGGTCCTTCACCTACCCTTGGCCGATCTCGACTATATTTGGCATGCATTCATAGGGTATCCTAAGAACTATCTAGGGTGACGAATACTAGATCTATTTCCTATATTTTTCGTCTATATCATTTGGGGACGGAGGGGGAAGGGATGTTTCCTATACCCTGGAGTACGTGCAGTTTGAAGGAGCAAAGATGAAAAGGTCACCACCTTTTTAAGGACCCCAGACAAAAGGTAGCAGCTTTAGGATCGCCCTGATCTCTCTCTCTCTCTCTCTCTCTCTCTCTCTCTCTCTCTCTCTCTCTCTCTCTCTCTCTCTCTCTCAGCCGAGGGCCTGACCTCCACCGCTTCCCCAATCTACTCTGTTTCTCTCTCTCTCTCCCTCAGTCTCGCTGGCCAAAAGTCTCTACCAGCGCTCCTCCTAAGCGTCTCTCTATAGTGTCTTCCAGGCGGCACCAGGTCTCTCGTGTGTGTGGCGCTATCCTCCCGTGCAGGTGTCTCTAACATCTCTCTGTGGTGGCTCTCTGTCAAAAAGGCTAGTCAGGTGGCTCCTCTCCCTCCCTGTGTACAGCTCCCGTCCCTACCGTCTCTCTGGGAGAGACGACAACCTCATCTCACTGTCATTACGTCCTCCTCCCTGTCTATCTCCCTTGCCGGAGAGCGTCCAAGGTGACGTACTCCCTACACCTACCTCCCTGCCAGGCCTGCCTCCCTGGCCAAGGGCGTAGAGAGAGAACCCTCACCCTCAAACCTCCCTGGCGGAGGGTGTGGAGGCAGCCCACGCTCCCTCACCTAACCCCCTCAGGCAGTGTTGTGTTGTACCATCACGTTGATGCAAACCACCCGACACCTCCAGGTGTTCCAGCTGATGACCCTACAAATTGTCTTGTCGCCTCTTGACACGACATTACCTTACGACAATATATATATATATATATATATATATATATATATATATATATATATATATATATATATATATATATATATATATATATATATATATGGGGATAGGGGAGAAAGAATACTTCCCACGTATTCCCTGCGTGTCGTAGAAGGCGACTAAAAGGGAAGGGAGCGGGGGGCTGGAAATCCTCCCCTCTCGTTTTTTTTTCGTTTTCCAAAAGAAGGAACAGAGAAGGAGGCCAGGTGAGGATATTCCTTCAAAGGCCCAGTCCTCTGTTCTTAACGCTACCTCGCTGACGCGGGAAATGGCGAATTGTAGGAAAGAAAGAAAAATATATATATATATATATATATATATATATATATATATATATATATATATATATATATATATATATATATAGTACTAAAATCCGCTTCTCAGTGGTTACACAAAGAGCAAAAAGCTACAGTCAGTCGACATAAAGGAATACAGGCTTCTCAAGAACCCTCTCGCTCCAGAAGAGTCCATCATTTCCCTTCTCCTGAGTGGAGCGCAGCCCTGAAGTTGCAAAAGTCCCATAACCTCGGAGTTCCGAGGTTCTTTTAGAACCGAAGATAATAGAAAAGTGCTGCCATACGAAAACCGAGACAAAAATAAAGAGAAATACAACCTCAGAGATCACATCTGCGACTGACAGCGAGACGAGAATATATATGGAGAGAGAGAGAGAGAGAGAGAGAGAGAGAGAGAGAGAGAGAGAGAGAGAGAGAGAGAGAGAGAGAAATAGGAGAGTAGGAAGTAGCAGGAGGGAAGGGGTGGGGAGGCGAGTCTCACAACAGAAAGGTCATAGCAGAGGTCTCATAGGGTTCCTACCCTCCTTCCACGTATTCCCTGCGTGTCGTAGAAGGCGACTAAAAGGGAAGGGAGCGGGGGGCTGGAAATCCTCCCCTCTTGGGTTTTTTTTTTTTTTTTCCAAAGAAGGAACAGAGAAGGGGGCCAGATGAGGACATTCCCTCAAAGGCCCAGTCCTCTGTTCTTAACGCTACCTCGCTAACGCGGGAAATGACGAATAGTATGAAAGAAAAGAAAGAATATATATATATATATATATATATATATATATATATATATATATATATATATATATATATATATATATATACAGAGCTTTAGTGTGTATCCAAATGACAACAGTGGACATTTTGATACCATTTTAGTTCCCCCACTTACCCTAGTAGGTGTGTGTGTGTGTGTGTGTGTGTGTGTGTGTGTGTGTGTGTGTGTGTGCAGGAAATGGAAGAACCATCTCCTAAGACCCTAGGTGTGAACAGCCATCTGGCCGCCGATGATAATATGAGCGATATTTTCCAAAAAGAAACTGAGCAATACTTTCCATAGGCTAGAAGTCAATGTTCTTCGTCCATCCCAGCAAATGGCTTCCAGCAGCACGTCATGCCAAATGGCCTCCAGCAGCACGTCATACCAAATGGCCTCCAGCAGCACGTCATGCCAAATGGCCTCCAGCAGCATCTCATGCCAAATAGCCTCCAGCAGCATCTCATGCCAAATGGCCTCCAGCAGCACGTCATGCCAAATGGCCTCCATCAGAACGTCACGCCAAATGGCCTCCAGCAGCACGTCATACCAAATGGCCTCCAGCAGCATGTCAAGCCAAATGGCCTCCAGCAGCACGTCATGCCAAATGGCCTTCACTTACCACCAGCCTAGTTGGCCTCGAAACCACCACCACAGCAGTTGACCTCCATCTTGCTACTAAGAATTACCACAACACCTGGTGTGCACAAGTTAACGTAACAACATGGCTTACAGGGACCACAACTGGAACTGTCTTCCAGGGACCACGACTGGAACTGTCTTCCAGGGACCACAACTGGAACAGTCTTCCAGGGACCACAACTGGAACAGTCTTCCAGGGACCACAACTGGAACAGTCTTCCAGGGACCACAACTGGAACAGTCTTCCAGGGACCACAACTGGAACAGTCTTCCAGGGACCACAACTGGAACAGTCTTCCAGGGACCACAACTGGAACAGTCTTCAACGGACCACAGCTGGAACAGTCTTCCACGAACCACAACTGGAACAGTCTTCCACGAACCACAACTGGAACCGTCCTTTAGAGACCACAACTGGAACAGTCTTCCAAGGACCACAACTGGAACAGCCCAGGGACCACAGCTAGAACCATCTTCCAGGATCCATCACTCTAGAAGGATTCCAGGGACTACCACGCCAGCTGAACTTCAATGACCACCACACCAGTTGGCCTACAGTCACCACCACTACAGCAAACGTCCAGAAGCCATCACTAAACCCAGCTTCTAAAAGACCAGATGGCTTCCAGATACACCCATCACACAACCCAGCATACCAGAAACACCACATCACCGCCATGATTTTGACCTCACTACTTGACCTTTGACCTCACCACATGACCTCCTAAAACCACCACAAACATCTACTTCGAAGGAACAGACTACCACCACACCACCTACCCATCTGGAATACCACATCCATTGTCCTCAAAAGACTAGCACATTACGATACGTTTTCTCAGACCACTCACAACTCTAGCTCACCTCCCACCACAGTACAGACACCTACACAGCCAACAGCACCACTCAAACCTCTTAACCATTATCCGTTAGAGTAGCCAGGTGGTCTGTCCTTTCTATACACAAACATACCAAGCCATAGTAGCAAGCAATCCAGTGAGCATCTGTCATAACATACGATCGCTTTCAACGATCAACAGACGTTCTTAAGAATGAAAGAGGCAAAGAGACAGAACACTACACTGTCGTCTGTTCCTATGCCAATTATAGAACTGCCATCCTCTGTAATTCACAGACGCTTCATGGCGAAGCGGTGCCTAAATCAAGCATTCACAGACGAAAAGTTACACGAGTGCTCCATGAAAACCAGACACTCGCAGACGAAACATGGCGAAACTGTTCATGAAAACAAGACATTCCCAGACGAATGACGAAGCTGTCCCAGAAAGTCAGACATTCACAGACGAATGACGAAGTTGTCCCAAAAAGTCAAGACATTTACAGACGAATAGTGAAGTTGTCCCAGAGCTGGTAAACTTCAGTGAATTACGCTAGGTTGTCCTATACAGAATTCTATTTTGGCCGATAAGGTCGTTTTAATTGTCACTCAAGCCAGAGACGCAAAGCCCACTATTCTTTTTGTGTTGAGTGAAAATACAATTGTCTAACAGTCACTACAAAAGTTATGATATATAAATTCCTAAAAGGAAGGGTCTGCACGAATCATACGTCAACATAACCAAATATTCAAAAGCTGTAAGAAAGAACTGTAGATGAAAATAGCTGTTTAGGAGGCCTATAAAAGAAAGAAAATAAAGAAAAGGAGGATTGGATGATAACCCTTGTGATTCCATCCATCAGCATCATTCCAGAAGATGAGATCGTAAATTATGTGGAGCCAAGACTGTGTCTAGCATGGAAGATTAATGTCCATTCTCTTCTTCTGACGGCGAAGGATCCAGCTATGAACATAAATCCTCATCGAGGGCAAGGTTTGAAGAGGAAAGAGAGCGTCAAAGAAACAGATAAAGAAAAAAGTGGGACTTTGAAGTAATGGAAAGGATGCCTTTTTTAAAAATGAAGGGGTCATAGTTTAAAGGGGAAGAAACGAAAAGGCAGAGTTCCTCAACTTAGTGGAGTAAGGAAAGAAACAGATGTGGGTACAAGGCGAGTCTTGAGGATTCCAGAAGCCCACACGGGGCAGTAATCTTTTGAATCTTTCAGGGGCACATACAGTAGCATCACTTGAGGCTTCCAAAGGCGTATACATTGGCATCTATTGAGGCTTCCAGAGGCACACATAGGAGCATCTCTTGAGCCCCAGAGGGGCACATCACAACGGCTCATCCTCGAGTTACTAACCGTTCCACAGTAGCAATGCGAGACAAGTGACTTACAAAGGACAGCGTGGATCTAGTTACAGATCCAAGCAGGAAATCAGTCAAGTCTTAGGAGGAAAAAAAAAAAAAAAGAAACGAAGAAATAGCTGTGAAAAAGAAGAAGAGATCCAAAAACACTAGTAGTTGTGGACAGTAGTTTTGAGATGTGACTGAAAGATGTACTGGTTCAGATTCCTTTGAACTCAACTCTGTCGAATTACTGCGTCGTGGCAGAGCTGATCCTGATGCAGGAACAGTGCTCCGTGCATATGCATGTTGATGACACATTACACAACACGAAATACGATGTAAATGAAATCTTTGAATTAAGAAGGAACTGCGGTGAAGGCGGACTGCTGTAAGCTGAAAAAAAACGGTACCCAAGCCAAAGAACACCAGCTACCACAGAAGACAATGTCATGGAAACCTCGTCCATGAAAACTAGAGCCAATCCCAATCGAGGCCACAGATTTCGAGGATCTATGCCACAGCCAAAGGAAGAAGCTTCAGCCGATCGAAAATGTTGACGAGACACACACAAGACCCAGATACACTTTCACACACACTGTTACAACATCGCCAGTGTCCTACTACTCCATGGAATGTGTTGGATAGAACCCGATACGCAGGGAAGTGCCTGCCATTCTACTCTGTCACTGGTTGATTCATACACACATCTCTCAGTCTCGGGGTAACTTACGAGTCTTCATGTTATTTCCCTCGGTCCTCACCAACGATTCAGAATCAATGGTTCTAGGAAAGAGAGACTACATTATCAATTACTTCAGAGACCTGGTGGATGAACCTCGGTTCTTGACGAGCTCCACAAAGACAAGGCGAGAACTATATACGAGCCTTCTCTGCCTTTACAGTCCCCTTCTGGTCGGGGAGACGAAGGGCCTCCCCCTTGGGACCCATCAATCTCGGGGAAATCCTACAACAGCCTTAATGAGGACTTGGGTGTACGTACACGACTGAGCGACCAGTCAGTCCTCTCTTGTGGAGCCACGCCTGAAGCAGGACCGGCCCAGTGCAAAGTAGATCCCAAAAAGCTAGTCTGATGCAGGTTTACGTACGACACAATCGAGAGAACGTACAAAATGCAGTCGGAACCGAATGGGGGCCACTCACTGCACGGAACTCTTTGCCTCTCTGCACAAACGGATGTAAACGAAGAGAAACTGTAAAGACTGGGATTTTGGCATAGAGTTTTTAATGACTGGATTTTGCATAGGGTTTTCAATCATCTCTGACCCAGATACACGCGTGGTGCATATAGCCCCCTTTTTCCTCTGGATAACGAAGGTAAGAGAAGGAGTTGAGGGAAGTTGGAGAAAATGTTTTTGCTTAAGCAGTCTTTGGCCTCGACTTTGGGAGAAGCGATGGTTGTACAAAATGGCATAGTTGAGTCTTTACTGCTTCAGGTGTCTGAAATAAACGAACTATTTCTACACTTATGTCTTGCATGTACACGAGCGCCACCTGGTTCATATATACGCACCCGAAACCCTTCGACGACGAGCGCCACCTGGTTCATATATACGCACCCCAAACCCCTCGAAGAGCGCCACCTGGTTCATATATACGCATCCCAACCCCTCGACGAGCGCCACCTGGTTCATATATACGCACCCCAAACACTTCGACATTTCCAGCTACCATTTTGGGGAAAAGTTACGTACAAATTTGACTGTAGTCAACACCAAGGCAACCTCACGAAGCTGTAAAAGAACCAGGTTTTCTAACCCTTAAAATCAACATGAGGGAGAATAAGTCTCTCTCTCTCTCTCTCTCTCTCTCTCTCTCTCTCTCTCTCTCTCTCTCTCTCTCTCTCTCTCTCCTCAGTACAAGACCTCGAGACTAGGACGTCGCTGGCGATCTCACATGAGTAATGCATAGCCACCTCTCCCTGTGGGAGATGGAACTAGAATACCTCCAGTGCTCTCTCTCTCTCTCTCTCTCTCTCTCTCTCTCTCTCTCTCTCTCTCTCAGCAGCCCCACCCACCCACCCCGCCCCGCCACGCCCAGCCCCGCCCCAGCCCCTGTGTCCCTCGTTGCCGTCGTGAAATGTGATAATGGCCAATATTTCCCTGGTCTGGAGGAAGAGCTGGAGGAGGAGAAGGAGCAGAGAGAAAGAAAGAAGGGGGTAAAGCACTTCTCTGTCCATTCTGGTGATGAGAGGAGAGAGAGAAAGACAGACGGTTTTAGACGGAGGAGGGTTGAACATTTCTGTCCATTCTGGTGATGAGAGGAGAGTGACAAGGTTTTAGACAGAGGAGGGTTGAACATTTCTGTCCATTCTGGCTATGAGAGAAGAGAGAGAGAGAGAGAGAAAGACCGTTTTTGACGAAGGGTTGAACATTTCTGTCCATTCTGGTGATGAAAGGACAGAAAGACAGTTTAAACTTGGGGGGGGGGGGGTTGCAACACGTCTGTCTATTCTGGTGATGGAAGGACAGACAGACGGTGCATACGACGGGGGTTTGAACACCTCTGTCCATTCTAGTGATGGGAAGACAAAAGACGATCGTCTCGTACGTTCTCAAAAGAAATCACCCCTTTCTATATTTTTTCATCTCGCTGACTAAAATCATGAGCTGCATTTCCATGTACCAGAGATGGTCATAGTGAATATATTCTCCTATATATATATATATATATATATATATATATATATATATATATATATATATATATATATATATATTATCCCTGGGGATAGGGGAGAAAGAATACTGCCCACGTATTCCCTGCGTGTCGTAGAAGGCGACTAAAAGGGGAGGGAAAGTAGGGCCGGAAATCCTCCCCTCTCGTTTCCTAAAAAAAACAAAGAAACAGAGAAAGGAACCAAGTGAGGATATTCCCTCTAAGACTAGATCCTCTCTTCTTAACGCTAACTCGCTAACCCGGGTAATGGCTGATATGTATGAAAAAAGAAATACATATATACATGAATCATGAATGCATCTGGCCTAAATGTATACATATTAGAATTGCGAGGGAGACATAGAAAATAATAAAAAGACGGAAAACAGTAATGGATCATGAAACACAATTCTCTTTTGACATCCGTCAAAGGGAAAGACTTTCTGAAACCCATTCTCACAGAAAATCCATTCGAAAAAAGAGAGAGATTCTAAAACTCTTCTGACCAGCTGTAGTTAGGTTAGGACTCCGTAGGTCCTAACCTTTTCAATATGAAGGTGAGGGGGGTTCTTCAGGGGGGGGGGGGGGGGGGGAGACAATAAGACTCGAATCTCGTTACCTTCAAACGCTCGTTGAGGATGTATGAGCTGGAGCACGAAGCGCTCGTCAAGGCAGCAGCATTTGGCAGAGAAACCTGAAGAAGAAGAAATAACAGCAGTGGTTAGACTAGCTAATGACGCTCATCCCACACAAGTGTAAGATAATGTGAAGACGTGTATATATATATATATATATATATATATATATATATATATATATATATATATATATATATATATATATATATGCGGTGGATTTTGATATATGTACAGAAGAGACGGGGGCAGAAGAGACGTGGCAGGAGAGGACGGGGGCAGAAGAGACGTGGGCAGAAGAGACGTGGGCAGAAGAGACGGGCGCAGAAGAGGGCGGGGGCAGAAGAGGGCGGGGGCAGAAGAGAACGGGGCAGAAGAGACGGTCCAGGAAAGGACGGGGCAGAGGAGAACGGGGTAGAAGAGACGGGGACAGAAGAGACGGAGCCAGAAGAGACGTTGCCAGAAGAGACGGGGGAAGAAGAGACGGAGGCAGCACGTATGTACCTTCTTCCCATTGCACACAAATCATGATCCTAACTAGTACTCACACACACTCTTTTAAGCCCAGTCCAGCGTAGCGTCACCTACACTCACCACCATCATCTCTCATGATCCACACACACCAAAGGCCTTCCCATAAGGCCTTTACCATATCTCAAATGCTCCTCTCACCTTTCCTTCTGGTGGTGTTGGTGATGGCAGAGGTGGGGTGGTGGAGATGGTGGTGGTGTTGGTGATGGCAGAGGTGGGGTGGTGGAGATGGCTGGTGGTGTTGGTGATGGCAGAGGTGGGGTGGTGGAGATGGGTGGTGGTGTTGGTGATGGCAGAGGTGGGGTGGTGGAGATGGGTGGTGGTGTTGGTGATGGCAGAGGTGTTGGTGATGGGCTAAGTGGTGGTGTTGGTGATGGCAGAGGTGGGGTGGTGGAGATGGTGGTGGTGTTGGTGATGGCAGAGGTGGGGTGGTGGAGATGGGTGGTGGTGTTGGTGATGGCAGAGGTGGGGTGGTGGAGATGGGTGGTGGTGTTGGTGATGGGCTAAGTGGTGGGGTGGTGGAGATGGAGGTGGTGTTGGTGGGGATGATGGTGATATTGATACAACTGAAGACGTTGTTGTTGGTGAAGAGATTAGTTGGTGGTGGGGAAGGAGCAATAACAGACCCTCTAACAGACCTCCACAACAGACCACCCTATAGACCACACAATAGACTTAAGCCTCTTTGTTCTTGACAAAAGATAACGTAACCTTTAATTATTGTGTACGCTTCTACACAGTGTCCTCTCCAACCTTCCCCTCCAACACAGTGTCCTCTCCAACCTTCCCCCTCCCACACCGTGTCCTCTTCAACCTTTCCCATCCACACAGTGTCCTCTCCAACCTTTCCCTCCCACACAGTGTCCTCTCCAACCTTCCCCCTCCCACACAGAGTCCTCTCCAACCTTCCCCCTCCCACACAGTGTCCTCTCCAACCTTCCCCTCCCACACAGTGTCCTCTCCAACCTTCCCCCTCCCACACAGTGTCCTCTCCAACCTTCCCCCTCCCACACAGAGTCCTCTCCAACCTTCCCCCTCCCACACAGTGTCCTCTCCAACCTTCCCCTCCCACACAAAGTCCTCTCCAACCTTCCCCTCCCACACAAAGTCCTCTCCAACCTTCCCCCTCCCACACAGTGTTCTCTCCAACCTTCCCCTCCCACACAGAGTCCTCTCCAACCTTCCCCCTCCCACACAGTGTCCTCTCCAACCTTCCCCTCCCACACAGTGTTCTCTCCAACCTTCCCCTCCCACACAGAGTCCTCTCCAACCTTCCCCCTCCCACACAGTGTCCTCTCCAACCTTCCCCTCCCACACAGAGTCCTCTCCAACCTTCCCCTCCCACACAGAGTCCTCTCCAACCTTCCCCCTCCCACACAGTGTCCTCTCCAACCTTCCCCTCCCACACAGTGTCCTCTCCAACCTTCCCCCTCCCACACAGTGTCCTCTCCAACCTTCCCCCTCCCACACAGTGTCCTCTCCAACCTTCCCCTACCACACAGTGTCCTCTCCAACCTTACCCCTACCACACAGTGTCCTCTCCAACCTTCCCCCTACCACACAGTGTCCTCTCCAACCTTCCCCTCCCACACAGTGTCCTCTCCAACCTTCCCCTCCCACACAGTGTCCTCTCCAACCTTCCCCCTACCACACAGTGTCCTCTTCAACCTTTCCCATCCACACAGTGTCCTCTCCAACCTTCCCCTCCCACACAGTGTCCTCTCCAACCTTTCCCTCCCACACAGTGTTATCTCCAGCCTTCCCCTCCCACACAGTGTCCTCTCCAACCTTTCCCTCCCACACAGTGTCCTCTCCAACCTTCCCCCTCCCACACAGAGTCCTCTCCAACCTTCCCCTCCCACACAGTGTCCTCTCCAACCTTCCCCCTCCCACACAGTGTCCTCTCCAACCTTCCCCTCCCACACAGTGTCCTCTCCAACCTTCCCCCTCCCACACAGTGTCCTCTCCAACCTTCCCCTCCCACACAGAGTCCTCTCCAACCTTCCCCTCCCACACAGAGTCCTCTCCAACCTTCCCCTCCCACACAGAGTCCTCTCCAACCTTTCCCTCCAACACAGTGTCCTCTCCAACCTTCCCCCTCCCACACAGTGTCCTCTCCAACCTTCTCCCTCCCACACAGCGTCCTCTCCAACCTTCCCCTCCCACACAGCGTCCTCTCCAACCTTCCCCTCCCACACAGTGTTCTCTCCAACCTTCCCCCTCCCACACAGTGTCCTCTCCAACCTTCCCCCTCTCACACAGTGTCCTCTCCAACCTTCTCCCTCACACACAACCTCTCGCTCTCACAGCCAAACCCAACCATCTCCTCCTCTCCCACCACTCGGCTTATCCTCCACCATATCCCCCTTTACCTTTTCCATCTCCGTCCCACTCAGACTCGTCCCCCATCTCATCATACATGTCAGACACAGATCAACTCCACCACAACACATGGGTTGCCCACCAGACCCTTTTCGCTATTACGAAATTTTTTTCGAAGAATATTTTTCATTTCCGTTTTCTATTTCATTTTTTTTTTAATTCCCCCCTTTGGAGGGAAGGGAAGGGAAGGGAAGGGAAGGGAAGGGAGTTTGACCAATCTTGTATTTTTCAAATGGCAACACGCTGTTTGCCAACCAGCCCATTCGTGTCAATGGTATTTTTTCCCCTTTTTCGTTACCATTTCCCCCCCCCCCCTTCGTTACCATTTCATCCCCCTTCGTTACCATTTCCCCCCCTTCGTTACCATTTGACCCCCCCTTCGTTACCATTCCCCCCTCTTCGTTACCATTTCCCCCCCCACCCCCTTCGTTACCAAAATGTCCACTCTATACGTTCGCCACCCTTCAATACCCGATCATTTTCCCCCCCTTTGTTACCATTTCCCCCCTCCCCTTCGTTACCATTCCCTCCCCTTCGTTACCATCCCCCCCCCTTCGTTACCATTCCCCCCTTCGTTACCATTCCCTCCCCTTCGTTACCATCCCCCCTTCGTTACCATCCCCCCCCTTCGTCACCATTCCCCCCCTTCGTTACCATTTCCCCCCCTTCGTTACCATCCCCCCCTTCGTTACCATCCCCCCCTTCGTTACCATCCCCCCCTTCGTTACCATCCCCCCCTTCGTTACCATCCCCCCCCTTCGTTACCATTCCCCCCCCTTCGTTACCATCCCCCCCTTCGTTACCATCCCCCCCTTCGTTACCATCCCCCTCTTCGTTACCATTCCCCCCTTCGTTACCATCCCCCCTTCGTTACCATCCCCCCCCTTCGTTACCATCCCCCCCCTTCGTTACCATCCCCCCCTTCGTTCCCATCCCTCCCCCCCTTTCGTTACCAAAATGTCCACTTTATACATTCGCCATCCTTCAATACCCGATCATAATATTCCACCAACTCACTCTACAGAAAGCGTAACAGATGCAAATATTGCGAGTCGTGGGTTTCGAGCGCGAAGTGGGCCTGTCCTGTCTTACGTGGCGCACTGTGTGTGGGTCGTAAGGGCCAAAAGCTGCCAGCAGTATCTTGGGAAAAGACAGCTTTTATCGTCTGTTGGGTTAACACCTTCTGCGGCGCTAAAGATAGCGTGTAGTGTTAGCCTACTGGACTGTGAAGTGGTGATTGACGTCATGGTTACCCAATCAGGACATGAAGGTGTGGTGACTGACGTCATGGTTACCCAATCAGGACATGAAGGTGGTGATGGACGTCATGGTTAGCCAACCAGGACATGAACGTCTGTAGACCCCGTTGCTCGTCCTAAGCTGATGATCATCATCATCATCTTGGAGTTTCGTACGAGAGAGAGAGAGAGAGAGAGAGAGAGAGAGAGAGAGAGAGAGAGAGAATGGATCAACTCTGTTCTACCCTCACTGTTCACACAATGTTCTCACGGATGGTAGGATGGAGAACCTGTTCATCAGCTTTTAAGAAAGGGACATGACTCGTAGTCTCACGTCTTCCCCGGCGCTGATGGGGCGCATCCATTGCTCAAAGTACCTGGAGAACCCCACGAGGGAGAGCTTAAGGAGTGGATGGGAAAGCAGGCGAGTTTCTCAAGGGGGGCAACAATACATGAGTTTGTCAGGCTAACTTGTCTATTGGGAGGCGTTTGAGAAACGACCGAGGGCCTGTATAGGGCTCTTGTATAAGAGCAATTGGACCAGATGGAATGCTCGAATCACAGAGGTCTAAAGGTAAGTGCGTCTATGTTGCTTATACTTGTTAAGGTATGAGGTACAAAGGGAGACTCATAAGTGGGATGGTGGTGTCGTACACAGAGCAGCCGACGGGGGAGGTCGTGTGTGTGTGTGTGTGTGTGTGTGTGTGTGTGTGTACCAGGCGTTCGCTCTGAAGAATATATGTGTGTGTGTGTGACGAAGTACGTGGTGAGGGAGAGACTCGACTTCCATGTGGTATTCACTGGGATGGCAAAAAGCGTATGATGGGCTGACAGAAATGCATTATGCCCAGCGCCACATGACTTCCTCATACATTCCAGTGCCAGAATATTCACCTTTCCCATCTTCTTCCTGGAATGAGTATAGAATAAATAGGAGGAAAGGGGACGTGCTGGAACTGAATTGCTTAAGGAAGATATGTGGCGCGAGTTAAGCGGGTCGTGTTACGATAATATCACTGTCAAGAGAGATGCATTGTAGTGACCCCAGCTTCTGTGAGAGCCAGCGACAGTGAGGTAATTCAGACAGAGAGGGAGGAGTGATTAGGGACTGAGAAATTGTAGGTCAGAACTGGAGTGAACATGAAGGAAAGGCATGACCTAGAAGGAGAGAGACAAAGGGGCTTTGGGGTACCGGGGTCTAAACATTTAGGAAGGCTAGAGTCGCGCATTGCAACAGAATGAATTGAACCACTGTGGTATATGGGGGGAAACGTGCGGTCCCTGGGCTAAACGCAAGGCATACGAAGTTAACGAAGTAAATCTACGTAAACATCTTCAGGGCTTGGTTGTGAATGGCATTATCTGGATTCGGTATATTGTAGTAGACAAGGTAGGGACTGGATATATGCAAATGAGGCCATTGTATCTGATGCCACCTTGCTAAGACTGGGAAGCCAACAAGGTCGATGTAAATAATAATAATATTACAAATCTTTAATAAGTAGGCGACTTAAATCCCTTATACATAATAGGTAGGCGACTTAAATCCCTTATACATAATAGGTAGGCGACTTAAATCCCTTATATATAATAGGTAGGCGACTTGAATCCCTTATACATAATAGGTAGGCAACTTAAATCCCTTATACAAAATAGGTAGGCGACTTAAATCCCTTATACATAATAGGTAGGAGACTTAAATCCCTTATACATAATAGGTAGGAGACTTAAATCCCTTATACATAATAGGTAGGCGACTTAAGCCCCTTTATTTGGCCTGGGGGGGAGAGGCCATTAGTGTGTTGTCAAACAAGGGAGGGTACAGTTCACCTTTCGTTTGGTCTGTCAACTTCCTCCTTCACGAGCAAACACCATCATTCAGGTTATCCAACTCAACGAGACATTGGTACGACAAGGGCGTCTCCATCTTAACAGTGAACGAGACGAAGCGAAATTCATATCGAAGTCTTTTCTTCATTGGATGAGGAAGAAATCCAAAATATCAGAATACATCATCCATATCAAAGTTTTTTCTTCACTGGGCGAGGAAGAAATACAAAATATCAGAATACATCATCCATATGAAAGTTTTTTTCTTCATAGGGTGAGCAAGAAATCCAAAATATCAGAATACATCATCCATATCCAAGTTTTTTCTTCATTGGGTGAGGAAGAAATCTAAAATAACAGAATACATCATCCATATCAAAGCTTTTTCTTCACTGGGTGAGGAAGAAATCCAAAATATCAGAATACATCATCCATATCAAAGCTTTTTCTACATAGAGTGAGGAAGAAATCCAAAATATCAGAATACATCATCGCTCAATTATATACATATATTTTCTTCCCTCCATTTCTGTCTTTAAGAGAGTCACTTCCGACATCCTTTTCCTCGACCTGTGATGTCATTCAACCCGCCACCTACCCACACTGGTTGACATACAGACTTGAAGCCGATTCTCACCTCACCACCCCCCAACACTTGGATCCAACCCTCTATACAAAGGGACTTGATCCCATCCCTTTGATATATCTTGATCCTCACATCTTCCATGAGGAAACGTTCCTTCCCAAATCCATTTGTTCTTCCTTGTGATTACCCGTATATGTAATTATGATTACCATACCTGGACTCTCGACATGGGACACTTTATCTATCACCTGTAGACTGGTATAATACCCTCCACCTGTGCCTTCAGGTTAAACCAAGAGTAAAGAACACGACTCCATTACTCCATCACTATGTCACTGAGTATACGAGTCTCCCCTCAAAATAAAACACAGAGGCCACTAGGCCATCACTTACATACTGACAAGTAATCTTTCTAAACGTAGAACTAAATATGGTTGTGCGTGAAAGCACAACACGAACCCAAACTCTTTCCTTCCCTTTCATCGACATACCATCGCTTTCGCAACTCAAAACTTTAAAAGCATATCGAGAAAATATACACGCACGACAACAGACGGCCAGTCATGAAAACTGTTCACCAACAAGAAAGCTTCGGTGGCATTATTACGACACGCTGATAACTGGGTCATTATCAATGAATAAAAGCCAATCATGTAGTCATTTACACTCTGTTTCCATTCAGTTAACAAGAGGCGCGACACATCGTACACACAAATTCTTTACTTCCACTAAAGCAGTCGAATTCAAATCGAAAACTCAACTAAAATTTAACCTGGAAAGATAAGAAAGGTCGAGGGTGCGTTCCAGACTTCTTCGGAGTTGAAGAAAATAAGATTAGAAAGAACGTTCTTTGGTGCATTTCGAAACGTGTCCTGTGTTCGAAGCAGAGTTCGAAACACTACGAAGCTTCACAGTGTCATTGTTGAAGACGTCTCGTAGCTGAAGGGCCTCTACAGAAGGGTTAGAAGAAGAGGGAAATGACATTGTGTAAGAATTCTACGTTCTTGTCGAGGGAGGATAAGAGAAAAAGGAGTGATCATAACGGTTAATCTTCGAATAATCAATTGATTAATAAGATTGTGAGGAAGTTCAGTCGACGGAAGGGGTGAGAATTGTTTGGCACAGTTTCACTGTGAAAGGCAGAGGTGGTACAATGTGGGTTCTCGCAAGACATCAAGCTGTACCATACTGTGGTACGGTACAGCTACAGATGATTGCAATGATCTCTCGAACACGACGGTACGACCCTTGAACGACGACACGACCCATAAGGAAGGCGGTACGACACTAGCATATGGTGGTACGAGTGTACGATGGTACTATCTTTGAGTACGATGGTAGGAGCCTTGCACGACGGTACGACCCCTGACCACGACGGTACGATACTTGGCCACGACGTTACGACCCTTGACCACGACGGTACGATACTTAGCCACGACGTTACGACCCTTGACCACGACGTTACGACCCATGACCACGACGGTACGACACTTGACCACGACGGTACGACCCTTGACCACGACGTTACGACCCTTGACCACGACGGTGCGACCCTTGACCACGACGGTACGATACTTGACCACGACGTTACGACCCATGACCACGACGTTACGACCCCTTGACCACGACGGTGCGACCCTTGACCACGACGTTACGACCCTTGGGCACGACGGTCTTGATCTTAACCTGACCTTTACCAGTCAGGTCAAAGGCTCAAACGTCATACGGTCGTACCGTTGTTCCAAAGGGATCACAACAGAAGAATGTAGAAAGCCACAGGTCAGTGAAATGATGAACTGCCGACAATGAATCTCTTCTTAGAACTCGGTACAGGTCTACGAATGGTGAATTGCCTTAAGTGAATCTCTTCTTAGAACTCGGTACGAAGTAGGCAAGATACAATTCTGTGAACCAAGATACAGTAGCACTGCAAGATACATCATCACTGCAAGATACGTCAGCACTGCAAGATACATCATCACTGCAAGATACATCACCACTGCAAGATACAGCACCACTGCAAGATACAGCACCACTGCAAGATACATCACCACTGCAAGATACATCACCACTGCAAGATACAGCACCACTGCAAGATACAGCACCACTGCAAGATACAGTAGCACTGCAAGATACATCAGCACTGCAAGATACATCACCACTGCAAGATACATCACCACTGCAAGATACATCCTCACTGCAAGATACATCAGCACTGCAAGATACATCATCACTGCAAGATACATCACCACTGCAAGATACAGCACCACTGCAAGATACAGCACCACTGCAAGATACATCACCACTCACTGCAAGATACATCAGCACTGCAAGATACAACACCACTGCAAGATACCATCACCACTGCAAGATACATCCTCACTGCAAGATACATCAGCACTGCAAGATACATCATCACTGCAAGATACATCACCACTGCAAGATACAGCACCACTGCAAGATACAGCACCACTGCAAGATACAGCACCACTGCAAGATACATCACCACTGCAAGATACATCACCACTGCAAGATACATCACCACTGCAAGATACAGCACCACTGCAAGATACAGTAGCACTGCAAGATACATCAGCACTGCAAGATACATCACCACTGCAAGATACAGCACCACTGCAAGATACATCAGTACTGCAAGATACATCAGCACTGCAAGATACATCACCACTGCAAGATACATCAGTACTGCAAGATACATCAGTACTGCAAGATACATTAGTACTGCAAGATACAGCACCACTGCAAGATACAGCACCACTGCAAGATACAGCACCACTGCAAGATACAGCACAACTGCAAGATACAGCACCACTGCAAGATACAGCACCACTGCAAGATACAGCACCACTGCAAGATACAGCACCACTGCAAGATACAGCACCACTGCAAGATACAGCACCACTGCAAGATACAGCACCACTGCAAGATACAGCACAACTGCAAGATACAGTAGCACTGCAAGATACATCACCGCTGCAAGATACATCACCGCTGCAAGATACAGCAGCATTACAAGATAATGCCCTTCCCTCCAGTTGATTCAATCTTACTTCCTCCTACCTTCAATTTCTCTTATTTTCCATACTTTTCAAACTTTGATACTCGTTTGATTGCTCGGAAAGGGGAAAAAAAACCCCATCTCTTCAAAAGTACCTCCCTACTTTTGCCCCTGAGCACCCCTGGAGTACGATGTCGAGCCTTCTACTGTATCGTCCATCTATACAAGTGTGTCGGAGGGAAAATGGTAGGTCGGGAGGAGCCGTCGACTTTAATATCCTGTCTTTATCTGCATAAATTTACAAGAGGGAGTTGGGTGGGTGGGGAGGGAGGAACCTTCTGCTCTGCTATTGTCTGTGTGTCTGTCTGTGCTCGTGTCTCTCTCCCCGAGGTTGAAATTTACATACAATCACCTCTTCATATCAGCTGGAGGAGGGAATTTCACACTAATGGCGACGACGACCTCCCCCAGGTGCTTGAACTTCCTCCACTACCACACCACTTTTGAAGCTTCTGTAAGCTCTCCACATCAAAATGACCTCTCGAATTATCATTCTCTTTGTCCACCACTCACAAATGCCCTTATTTGCGTTCTTATTTCTTTAAATGGCTTCTTCTTGTTAGAGTCTCTGGTTGTTCTACCTTTCGACGATTTGTACAGGTATTAAACTGGGTTTAGAAACTTGGGTTGTGATCAAATCACCTCTTACTCCTCTCCTCTTCTTCAATGTTGGATAAATCTATGACCCACCCACCCATCCATCCCTCACCTAACACTTGGTCGTAACTCGTGTCTCTTCATCGTGCGTCCATCTGTGTCTCACACTGGTGCAACCCTTCTCCCACAACTTCCAAGAAATTCCTTAACCTTCAGATCTTCAGGATCCTAACCTAATCATATCTCTTTAACTCCTTAGGTTCCTGATGCTAATAGGAAGACTGGATTAAGGACATTTCCAACCCATTGCAGCGTCGGATCGACCCGCTGGGTAAAATTTCACCCTCACTCTTCTGGGGTCACTTGATGTAATGGAATCAATTCACCACTCACAGAAGGGGGGCGATCCTCTTGAAGTACCTAGTCTCAGAAGGGAACCAGAGAATTCTTAGATCTCGACTCCACCCAGGGGACGCATCATGGGCCAATCTAGCTGTCTTTGCTGTTGGCATACAGTCGACAGATTGCGGCCGATCAAAATTGCTGGAGGACGAGTGAGGGTCGACAGATGGTGGCCGATCAAAACTGCTGGAGGACGAGTGAGGGTCGACAGATGGTGGCCGATCAAAACTGCTGGAGGACGAGTGAGGGTCGACAGATGGTGGCCGATCAAAACTGCTGGAGGACGAGTGAGGGTCGACAGATGGTGGCAGATCAAAACTGCTGGAGGATGAGTGAGGGTCGACAGATGGCGGCAGATCAAAACTGCTGGAGGATGAGTGAGGGTCGATAGATGGTGGCCGATCAAAACTGCTGGAGGACGAGTGAGGGTCGATAGATGGTGGCCGATCAAAACTGCTGGAGGATGAGTGAGGGTCGACAGTTGGCGGCCGATCAAAACTGCTGGAGGATGAGTGAGGGTCGACAGATGGTGGCCGATCAAAACTGCTGGAGGACGAGCGAGGGTCGACAGATGGCGGCCGATCAAAACTGCTGGAGGATGAGTGAGGGTCGACAGATGGTGGCCGATCAAAACTGCTGGAGGACGAGTGAAGAAAAGAATTTTAGAGAGCCTTTAGGAGGATTTTCTCTGACCATTTCTGTCTTAGGCCTCTGGAATGGGTCCTCCTGTGGTGACTTAAAGACTGGGATTCCTTTGAGCGTTTTTAAGATATGGAATTTCAAGTCAAGTCACTTCGGCTTGGGATATCCAGTGGTGTGTCTGAGGTTACGTTTTCGTATAGTTCCTTAGAGCTGGTTATTCTTGCAAGTCTCTCTCAAGGCTGGGTTATCGTGAGGCGACTCTCTATACGAGGGAATATCCGACGATCCACAAATTGCTCATTAACGTTCGCAACTTTATTTTTCTTTTTTTAAGAAATATCGTTTAGGGAAAAAAAGTGATGTATTGTTTTAAGGTAACTATATCCGCTTTGGATGAGTTAAGGTTATTTATTTAGGGTAACTATTCCCGTTTTGGACGATTTAAGGTTATACTTTAGGGTAACGATCCCCGCTTTGGACGATTTAAGGTTATACTTTAAGGTAACAATCCCCGCTTTGGACGATTTAAGGTTATACTTTAGGGTAACGATACCCGCTTTGGACGATTTAAGGTTATACTTTTTTTAAGGTTACGATCCCCGCTTTGGATGAGTTAAGGGATGTCATCTGTGTATTCTTATTTACCTACGTTTTAAGATGAGAATATTCGCGTCGCTTTTTCTAGGCAGACGATGTTTTTGTCTGGGGTGTTATCTTGCCTCCCCCATGTGCTATGGCGTGGGCAAGATATTAAGATAGCATTAGACAAACCCCAGTGTATATAGAGACATATAAACTCCCAGGAAGCAATTTTGAGAACGGGTTTTTTCTTTAAAACGTACGAATAAATTCCTCTGTGTAAATCGTCAGTCGAACAGGATTTATATCGTTCGTTTTTTGGGTTAAAGGATTTTTTTAAAGGGCGTCATTTTGGGGAAAATTATCTTATGTCCAGTCTGGAGAGGCGGTGAGTGTGACCCCAGAGAGATGAGGAGAGGCAGTGTGTGTGACCCCAGAGAGGTGCGGAGAGGCAGTGTGTGTGTGTGTGACCCCAGAGAGGTGCGAAAAGGCAGAGAGTGCATGACCCCAGAGAGGTGCGGAAAGGCAGAGGTGCGCGTAACCCCAGAGAGGTGCGCGGAGAGGCAGTGAGTATGTGTGACCTTTAATATTAAGGGGGGAGTCAAGTAGAGGATCTACCTCCTCTCTCTCTCTCTTGTAAGGTCGAGAGATTGTTAGAGACTTGCGTGACATACACGAGACGAGAAGCGGCTCCAGCGCTCCCTCCAGCCCTGTGTTATCATTGATCCACGTCAGAGGAGGAGCAAGGTGGTTAGGGGAAATATTCCCACCTCTCCTCATCTTCCTCCTCCCCTTCTTATCTTCTTATCTCAGATGTACGGCCAACACTACCAGTCCATATCTCGCGTTATCGGACGAGGCTTCATCTTTCTATAGCCTATGGTAAACGTAGCTTCTCGCACCATGTGTATATGCTAAACCGATCCTGATCAATGTATATGGTAATGGATATGGATGGTATGAAGCACCATGTATATATACTAAACCGATCCTGATCAATGTATATGGTAATGGATATGGATGGTATGAAGCACCATGTGTATATACTAAACCGATCTTGATCAATGTATATGGTAATGTATATGAATGGTATGAAGCACCATGTGTATATACTAAACCGATCCTGATCAATGTATATGGTAATGTATATGAATGGTATGAAGCACCATGTGTATATACTAAACCGATCCTGATCAATGTATATGGTAATGGATATGGATGGTATGAAGCACCATGTGTATATACTAAACCGATCGTGATCTTAGGCTGTTGGTAATGTATATGGATGGTATGAATATTCCAATGGATAGTGCGAATATCCCCACTAGGTAGTGTGAGTACTCCCACTGCTAGTGTGAATATTTCTACGAATAGCATGAATATTCCTACGAATGGTGTGAATATTCCCATGGCCTGTGTGTGAACATTTTTATAGACCTTGTGAATATAAATCATAGCCTGACTATTTCTATGAATAGTGTGTGCATATTTTCTCTATACGGTCTTTGATAGAATCGTAAACATCCACGTACAAAGATTGAAATGAAAGAGAACAAAGTAGGAAGAGAGAGAGAGAGAGAGAGAGAGAGAGAGAGAGAGAGAGAGAGAGAGAGAGAGAGAGAGAGAGAAATAAAATGATGAAAAGCAGCAGATTACACACGCTTTTATAGCACTACAGTTGTCGTAAACACACGAACACGTCTAATAGAGTGACGTACAAATGCCCTTCCTTGGATCCTCCCTCTACCAGTGACGGCCTGGCCTTTGAGTAAAAAGGCCAGGCTATCAATGTCAAAGGGTTATGCCATTATACTCAAGGGGCTGTGCCATTGTACTTAAAGGTTATACCTTCATGCTCAAGGAATGAACCGTCGTGCTCAAGGATCGTACCATCATACTCAAGGGTTATACTAATGTGTTTAAAAGATGTACCATCGTGCTTCAAGGGCTGTACAATTATACTCAAGGGTTGTACCATTATGCTCAATGGGTACAGAAGCCTTCCAAATGTCATGTACTATATATAATGTTACCTTCACATATACCTAACTATACATTAAAGGCTAAACTAATAACACGTAACTTAAAATGCGTCTGAAATTGGACAACATGAGATTTACAAGTTATCATTTTTGTGTTTGCGTTTCAAAAGTTAATATCTTCTCTGTTAAAGGTTCCAGTCACGGAGAGAAGTCCATATCAAGGCTGAACCTTGATCGAAATGGAGAATCATGAGAGGAAAAAGAAGAGAAGGGAAGGTATTCACGAATTTTGGAGGATGTGAAAATCCTATTTTGAAATGTGCCAGGTCATAGTTATTGGGAAAAACATGAGAAGGTAGAGAGTTCCAAGGGAAGGAAACAATTATCAAAACGGCCCACCCTCGAGTTGCCGATGGCCGCTCAAATAATCATGTGACACAGCAGCTTGCAGATTATTGCGTGGTCTAGCTTGGTATGGGCACACAAGCAGCCAGCTCTCAGGAGCAAAAGCCAAAGTAATCCCCACAGAAGAGGGAAAGTGAACCAGCATTGCAGCGTAGGGCAAGAGGATCAAGTTTGGAAGTTACCTGGGAGAGTTAGAGATTATGAATCGGTCCGCTTTTGGCTCATCTCTGTCAATTAAGGAAGCAAAGCTAGAACCACACCAGATATGAGAGCAATACTCCATACAAGGACGAATCAATCCATTGTATAAACGGAGCAACTGTTCAGAAGTTAAGAAGTTCTGTCATCTAAACAGGACACCCAGTTTCTTAGAGGAAGACTTAGCCATTCCTGTAATGTGGGGCTTCCAACAAGAGTGGATGTTACAGTAGTGCCAAGTATGTTCATTGAATAAAGTGATGGAGTTTATAGAACAGTCAAAAGGAGATACAAGAGTTGTGAGGAACTTTCGATAAAGAGATGAGAAGAAACTGGGTCTTGGAGCCATCAAACTTAAGATTTTGTGTACCCCACTGAGATACCCTGTCCAATTCTGAGTTTATTGAGGAAGCAGTGTCAAGACGAGATGCAGATAGAATGAGAGAAGAAGGAATAGAATTGAAAGTTGTGGCTGAATGCTGTGTTGAGTCGTCAGCGTATGAGTACAGTTGATTATTTGTGGGAGAGAGGAAACTGTTGAAGAAAAGGAGAAAAAGTGGAGGGGACAGGACAACCTTGAGGGACACTGCCATGGATGGAGAAGTGGGGAAGCTGATCCATCAACAACCACAGAGAGAGAGATCGGCCAGATAGGAAGTTAGATATGAAGGAGCAAAGTGAAGGAGGAAAGCCAAAAGAAGGGAGCTTAGAGATGAGACCCTAAAGCCTTAGATATGCCAAGGGGAACTACACAACATTCCCCCATATCTTTCAGGGACGATGACCAGACATTTAGCAAGATTGGAAAATATATCACCAGTGGACCTCGCCTTATGGAAGCCATACTGGTGATCAGAGAGAAAACAGAGTGTCGAGGTTCTAAGGATATGGGAGCTGAAGAGGGACTTTAAGACTTTGGAAATGATAGACGTCAAAGCAATTGGACGATAGTTGGATGCATCAAAACAGTCACTTTTCTTAGGGATAGGATGTATCAAGGCAAGCTTCCAAGGAGAAGGTTAAGTTTTGTTTTTTAAACAAATGGAAAAGACGAGCAAGCCCAGGTGCAAGTTCAGAAGCACACTCTCTCAGTACACGGGAATGGATGTCATCAGAACCATAAGCCTTGCTTGTGTGCAGAGGGAGAGAGAAGCGCTTTTCGGGCGGTCCGAAAAGAAATTACGGGGAGGGGGTATAGTATCAATAAGAGGAACATCAGAGGGTGAAGGTATGTTAAGAGTCATCCAAGGTGGAGTTAGAGGAGAAATGGGAACCAAAGAGTTGCTTCATCTACGGGAGAGACAGCTATAGTACCCTCAGAACGGAAAAGTGAAGGAAAGGTAGAGCGACAGAAGTTGTTAGAGATGCCCTGAGCCAGAGACCAGGAAGACATATCAGTGGATGACGAGGAGAGGTTATCGCATTTCTTTTGAATAAGAGAACGTTTCGCCTCACAGATAACTTGCTCGGAAAGATTACGAGCAGTGATAAAAGCTGAATGGAAGCCAGAGGAAGGCGAGTTTTTCCCCCCAAGCCCGAAATGCCCGACCCCCCCTTGCAAGAATGGCCTCAGAACAGGAAAGGTTGAGCAATGGATTGGAAGAAGAGGTCATCTTGGAGGAAGAAGGGATCAATGCTTCGCATTCCCGCGAGAACTTAAACTCAGCCATGCGTCTGGTGGAGACAGAAGCATCACCACGCATGAGACAGTAATTTACCCTAGTCAGAAAAAAAGTTACGGGAGTTAATTCCAGTCACTTTATTGAGGTGCAAGTCTATACGCTTAGAAAGGGGTTTCTGTAGGGGAAGGTGCCCCAAGTCTATACGTTTAGAAAGGGATTGCTGTAGGGGAAGGTCCCCCAAGTCTATACGTTTAGAAAGGGGTTGCTGTAGGGGAAGGTGCCCCAAGTCTATACGTTTAGAAAGGGGTTGCTGTAGGGGAAGGTACCCCAAGTCTATACGTTTAGAAAGGGGTTGCTGTAGGGGAAGGTGCCCCAAGTCTATACGCTTTAGAAAGGGGTTTCTGTAGGGGAAGGTGCTCCAAGTCTATACGTTTAGAAAGGGGTTGCTGTAGGGGAAGGTGCCCCAAGTCTATACGTTTAGAAAGGGGTTGCTGTAGGGGAAGGTGCCCTTAAAAAAAAAGACACATGTGAGAGTGTGATCAGATTAACCAATTGGGTTTTTTTTTCTAATCTCCGTTTTCGTCCATGTGATTTCCAAGAAAAGAGGAAAAAAAAATGTAATTAAATGCCTGTCATCAAAATTACGTAATTACCTTCATTTGAGAAGATAATTTACTGTGAGCACTTCAACTGCATGACATATATATGAATGGAAAAAAGATTATGGTATTAATCTCATTAGCATGATGGTACGACCCTTGAACACTACTTTACGACCCTTGAGCATGACGGTACGACCCTTGAACATGATGGTCCGACCCTTGTACACAACTTTACGACCCTTGAGCATGATGGTACGACCCTTGAACATGATGGTACGACCCTTGTACACAACTTTACGACCCTTGAGCATGATGGTACGACCAGTCAGCACGACAGTACGACCCTTGATCCGGTAAATAATAACAAACATTCCAGTAGACGCATTCACAGTGCAACTCAGGGTTGAGTGTATAGGTTCGAATCCTGGTTGTGGCCGTCAGCCCACAGTCAACCTAGCTGTTCATCTACCCTTAGGGGTCGGTCGGTAAAATGGGCACGTGGCTCAGGCTATAGCGTTAATAGGATGGCCTTGATTAGGGTCTCACTGACCCATACCGTCTCAGCTACCTTGAGAAAGATGAAGAATTACGGTATCCATGCCAACACTGACACAGAACTGAAGTTAAATCACACGTCTCCAAGCAGTTTGACTTCACGTGAAGGTACCCCACAAGAGTCTCCCTGGCTAACGACAAAGCTAGACAGAACGTTACAAAAAATGAAAGGGAAACAGGAAGGAAAAAAAAAAATGTAATACCACAAAAGATAAGAGAGGAGGAGAGGAAAACTCGAGAAGGACGATTGGATTGGGTTACAAGATATGAGCTCACAAGCCAAGCCAAGCACTGGGGAGGTTCTAATGGCTACTTCGCGTTCTTAATGTAGAGCTTAGGATGGACGAGACGCCTCACCGGAGGAGAGTGGGTGATACAGGAAGATGACACTCCAGTGGGGAGTAATGGGTTGAAAACCAGCAGGCAGCCGAGAAAGAGAGAGTCTCTCTCTCTCTCTCTCTCTCTCTCTCTCTCTCTCTCTCTCTCTCTCTCTCTCTCTCTCTCTCTCTCTCTCTCAACGCCTCTTCTTCTGTCTCTTCTCCTCCTCCTCCTCCTCCAGTGGCCGCGTCAGACACACTGCTATCTCTCATGCTCCTTCGAGGTCGCGTCTCTCTCTCTCTCTCTCTCTCTCTCTCTCTCTCTCTCTCTCTCTCTCTCTCTCTCTCTCAATAGCAACGTCCATCCCCAGGAGAGTCATCTCTTCCTCCAGAACAAAAAGGGGAAAAAAAAAAATGCAGCATCAGGAGAGACCTTTTTAAAAGACAAGTAATTATGTAATCTTGATGATTTAATGAAGAGATAATATACATCATGAGCGTTGGAAAAAGGATCTTGATAACCACAGTCAGTAAAATTCTCGTATTCAAAGTAGTTTAACGTAGCCATATAGACCTAGATTGCTATACACCTACGAGCCTTCTATACCAAGAGTATAGCGCTCTGCAAAAGGATCAGATGTATCTAACTCCTTCGCCCTTAGGGTCTCCCTGTTACGAGGACCAATTAGATCATTATCTTGGAAAGTCATTAAGACTGTCCATCTCTTCGCTGGTTTAGTGAGGCAGTAATTGCCACACTTATCAAAGAGAACAGCATCTCTTCCTCAAGGGGGAGCAAGAGATGTGGATGGTTATGCCTCTGCGATGGTTGGGTAGTATCTGCAGTCAAGTCAGAGTAGGGTCATAACTGGCGGGAAGGGATTCCAAACCTATTCGATTCGTTTTCCCATTCTTGGAATGGACATAAGAGAGGCTATTTATAAAGGTTCAAGTGTGTAATTCTCTCTCTCTCTCTCTCTCTCTCTCTCTCTCTCTCTCTCTCTCTCTCTCTCTCTCAACGCCTCTTCTTTTGTCTCTTCTCCTCCTCCAGTGGCCGCGTCAGACACACTGCTATCTCTCATGCTCCTTCGAGGTCGCGTCTCTCTCTCTCTCTCTCTCTCTCTCTCTCACACACACACACACACACATTTCGTCAGAACTCACTCACACATCACTCAGCATATATATATGCACAACAAAAAAAAATAAAAAACATTCCTGTTTAACTTAAGCACACGACGTTAAAACTAACAACTGTAAACACGGAGGAAGAGGAGTTACCACGTCAGGAGAGGCTTCGGGAAGCCCTTGAACCAGAGACAAAGAACGGCGAAGCGAACTCCTGTGTTCGAGTGTACACACACACACAGTCGACGGTAGACCGCGCTCAATTAGCTCACGAGAATTAGGAAATTCTTTGGTTAAGCTCAGTGGTACGAGGAGTCTATTACCCACAGCCAGAGCAGCCCCTTGAGTGCTTTTATGTCCTGGTTAAAACCTCCTGTCTTCACCAGTAACGAGAGACGACACCCCCCCCCCTTTACCTGAGCCAGGTTTCAGGTGAAGAGCTCTCTGCGTAAACAGATCCTTCCCAGGCTCAAGATGGGACCTAATTAAGTCCTGGCTGGGGATAGGGACGATCAGGACAGCCGACTGTGCTGTATGACTGGAGTCATCTGCTATACGAGAGCTCCCTCCTCTCCCCTCCCGCAGTGAGGGTGTAGGTGTGTTTGCGTGTTCCTCAGATTACCATTGTGTACTGGGAGGTGTTGGGTGTAGTGTGGCTAAGGCACGCTTCCCCTAGACATCATCCCAGTCCATAAGAGCGACCAGATCCTGGTGTGTGTGTGTGAAGTGGCGAGGGGTACCACTGTGTTGCCATAGTGACCCGTTATCTTGGACGGCGTTAAAGCTCGCGTCTTCAGACGTACCGAAGGATGATGATGTCTGGTCTGCCAGCCCAGACATCCGAAGACAATTTATGTATACGTGGATTTACATGTGGGGGGGGATGGCAGCCAGATAACAAGAGGCGCTGGTGGTCTGTAACGAGGATGTCTGCCGACGGCATGAAACAGTGTTCTGAGTGCATAGATGGAGATAGGATAGCAAAGGAAGGAGGCTCCTTCTCCTCCTCCTCCTCTCTATTGACAGTTGATCCTGCACATCTCTACTGATGGAGACACGATAGTGAGGCAGTTTCCTCCTGAGTGATCCACTCACCTCGCCTCAGTGGATCTCTCTCGCATCACAAGGTCTTGGGTAGCGTGTGGTTTGCCTGATCCTCGACCAATGGTCCAACGCAACAGGGGATTGGACCCCAATTACGGTGCTTCCCAGTCATGTAGGAGAGGATTGACGGGTGACCATCGTGTGCTGCTAGGTCATGCAAGGAGGGGTTCGACGGGGTGATCCTCGCGTTTCAAAACGGCACCAGACACACCAGTCTAAAAGGTAGGCAGAATGATACAGACTCGACCAAGCATTGTGACAGCAACTCCCTCTGGCAAGATGTCCAAGGCTAGCTCGCGTCCCTCACCAGCCTAGTGTAGTGCACCGAGCCTGGTATAAAGTTTGGCAAGTAAGATGTTTCGGAGAGTTCCTCCTCTTACCACAATGTCGTGACGCCCCAGAAAGGTTAAGGGTTTAGGTCTTGAACTACTGCAGTAGATTCCAGTCCAGCAACACACACACACACACACACACACACACACACACACACACACACACACACACACAGCCTGGCGCGGTTAAGTAAGGTAAGGGAGGGAGGGTCTGTCGTGAACCTTCGTATACTGTGTGGAAGGCAGTCCACTCTCCTACCTACATACCAGGCCAGGAGAGTGCTCATGGCCAGGAGTGCGTGGGAGGGGAACCAGCCATTTGAAAGGTTCCAGGAGTGTGCTCGAGGCCAGAGACTGCTTAAGTCTTAGTCATCATCCAGGACGTGAACAAGATAGAACTTGAAAGAACCGCTCAGTGAACAGCCCTCACGTCTCCAGGTGTTTGCTGGAGTCGTGCCACCCTAGACGTACTCCAGGCGTACGAGATACTGTGGTAGATACGTTCCAGCTGTGATTAACTTGAGCGAGGAAGGCACGAAGGAGGAGGTGTATGGTGGAGGAGGATAGATTGAGGCAGGTATGGAAGGGGTTTATGATGGAGGAGGATGGCATGGAGGAGGTGTATGGTGGAGGAGGATAGATTGAGGCAGGTATGGAAGGGGTTTATGATGGAGGAGGATGGCATGGAGGAGGTGTGGGAAGTGGGAAGGATCGGATTCAGTTTATGTGGGTGATGGAGGATCATCCATCTCCCTCCTCTTGATTAGTCTGTCACTGGCAATTAGCTCAGCCGTGTCATTAGTCATACGGCAGGCAACAACCGAGGTGCAGGGAGGGAGGAAGGGGGACGGAGAGATAGAGAGAGGGAGGGTAACTGGAGGGAGGTAAGTGGCAGGGAGAAAATTGAAGGGAAGAGAACGACATTGTGAAGGACAATAGATAAACGCACGAGACGAAGAAGCGAGTAAAGATGGTGCGACAGAAGACGGGGGGAGAGAGAGAGAGAGAGAGAGAGAGAGAGAGAGAGAGAGAGAGAGAGAGAGAGAGAGAGAGAAATAAGAAGTCTCATTTATATAGGTGAAAAATGTAGCTGAAGTTCTCTCATATTCGTAAAGGTCGCTCATTTTCCCCCGGGGGAGCTCTCACCTTCTCCAAGGGGACGTCGTCTTCAACAATAGGTTCTCATCATATTCACTAAGGATCGACTGTCACCTTTTTTTTTTTTCTGATCTTCCTCGCGGGTCTCGTCAGGACGAAGTCACTTAACCTAAAAGGAGGGAAATCTCCTCTTACACGAGGCTCTCATTTTCCCCCAAGAGGAGAGGGAAGAAGGTCTCTTGTGTTATCTGAAGGCTCTTCCAAGGGTTTCGTAACCTGACCAAGAGCCCCACCAGACCTTCTAAAAGAGGTTTTAGCTTAGAGGGTTCATCACCCACAGAAGGATGTGTGGTGGGGGGGGTCTCATCCTCGCCTTTCTAAAAAAGAGGAGGGAGGGTGAGGGAGGGAGAAGGGGGCTTAAGGATAGGTGAGGGGTTAAGAGGGAGGGGAAGATACCATCCCCGAAGAGTCCCTATTTTCTTTCCTCCACCCCCAGAGTTAATTGCCCCCAAGACCTTTTTCACCTCCCCCCCGAAAAACTTCAGAGTTTCCACTACGTCCCCGACCTTCCTCACGGACCTTCCTTGCCTTCCTCAAGGACCTTCCTTGCCTTCCTCAAGGACCTTCCTTGCCTTCAAGGACCTTCCTTGCCTTCCTCAAGAACCTTCCTTGCCTTCCTCAAGGATCTTCCTTGCCTTCCTCAAGGACCTTCCTTGCCTTCCTCAAGGACCTTCCTTGCCTTCCTCAAGGACCTTCCTCGCCTTCCTCAAGGACCTTCCTCGCCTTCCTCAAGGACCTTCCTTGCCTTCCTCAAGGACCTTCCTTGCCTTCCTCAAGGACCTTCCTTGCCTTCCTCAAGGACCTTCCTTGCCTTCCTCAAGGACCTTCCTCGCCTTCCTCAAGGACTCTCAGTAGCTTCATCATCCTTTATCTTCCTCAGGAGTCGTCGTCTCCTCCTTTCCCCAGTTTCTTGCTTTCCCTAAAAAGCCAACCCCCCACCCCTGAATTCCCCCCAGTAAACTATCACCTTCCCCCCCTTAAAGTCCCCAGGTTCATCAACATGCCCTTACCCCTCTCTCTCTAGGCCCTTACTTCCCCCCCCCCCCCCCCCTGAATCACACCTGTGTTCAGGTCCCGTCTTCCCAACAGATGTCTAAACTTTTCCACCAACAATTCTCGCTTTCCCCAAGACAACACAAGTTTCCCCTTAACTCTTTTCCCCCCCACAAGATCCCCTTAACTCTTTCCCCCACAAGATCCCCTTAACTCTTTCTCCCCCCCCACAAGATCCCCTTAACTCTTTCTCCCCACAAGATCCCCTTAACTTTCCCCCCCACAAGATCCCCTTAACTCTTTCCCCCCACAAGATCCCCTCAACTCTTTCCCCCACAAGATCCCCTTAACTCTTTCCCCCACAAGATCCCCTTAACTCTTTCCCCCCACAAGATCCCCTTAACTCTTTCCCCCACAAGATCCCCTTAACTCTTTCCCCCACAAGATCCCCTTAACTCTTTCCCCCCACAAGATCACCTCAACTCTTTCCCCCCACAAGATCACCTCAACTCTTTCCCCCACAAGATCCCCTTAACTCTTTCTCCCCCACAAGATCCCCTTAACTCTTTCTCCCCCACAAGATCCCCTTAACTCTTTCCCCCCACAAGATCACCTCAACTCTTTCCCCCCACAAGATCCCCTTAACTCTTTCTCCCCCACAAGATCCCCTTAACTCTTTCCCCCACAAGATCCCCTTAACTCTTTCCCCCCCACAAGATCCCCTTAACTCTTTCTCCCCCCACAAGATCCCCTTAACTCTTTCCCCCACAAGATCCCCTTAACTCTTTCCCCCCACAAGATCCCCTTAACCTCTTTCCCCCCCACAAGATCCCCTTACTCTTTCCCCCCACAAGATCACCTCAACTCTTTCCCCACCAAGATCCCTTAATCTTTTCCCCCCACAAGATCCCCTTAACTCTTTCCCCACAAGATCCCCTCATCTCTTTCCCCCCCACAAGATCCCCTTAACTCTTTCCCCCACAGATTCCCCTTAACTCTTTCCCCCCCACAAGATCCACCTCATCTCTTTCCCCCCCACAAGATCCCATTAACTCTTTCCCCCCACAAGATCCCATTAACTCTTTCCCCCACAAGATCCCATTAACTCTTTCCCCCACAAGATCCCCTCAACTCTCTTTTTTTCTTCTATTCTCCAGTACGTCATTTAAGTTGGCAAGTTTTTGAAGGACATTGTTTTTATCTTACAGAGGCAGAGCCACCTGTGGGAGCCTTAAAAAGCATCTGGGGCCAAACTGGGCCCACACTCCCAGCTGCAAGTAGAGCCACCTGTGGGGGCCCCACACAACTACCAGGCAAGTCAGAGCCATCTGTGGGGACCCCAGACAACTGGGGGGCAAAGCAGAACCATCTGTGGGGGGTCCCACACAACTATAAGGCAAAGCAGAACCATCTGTGGGGGTCCCATACAACTACCAGGCAAGTCAAAACCATCTGTGAGAGCCCCAACAACTACCAGGCAAATCAGAGCCATCTGTCGGGGTCCCAAACAACTCAAGAGCCATCTGTTGGGGTCCCAGACAACTCAAGAGCCATCTCTTGGGGTCCCAGACAACTCAAGAGCCATCTGTTGGGGTCCCAGACAACTCAAGAGCCATCTCTTGGGGTCCCAGACAACTCAAGAGCCATCTCTTGGGGTCCCAGACAACTCAAGAGCCATCTCTTGGGGTCCCAGACAACTCAAGAGCCATCTCTTGGGGTCCCAGACAACTCAAGAGCCATCTGTTGGGGTCCCAGACAACTCAAGAGCCATCTGTTGGGGTCCCAGACAACTCAAGAGCCATCTGTGGGGGGGCCACCACAGTTCTGCCATGTCTCACACAAACTTCAACTTTCTTCCCACACGAAGTTTATCTTTTTTCGATACGAAGTTCCCCCCCCAGAGAAGCAAGCGTGCCCTTCCAGAGAGAAATCCATAAACACGGGGTCTCTTTCCATCCTCCGCCCCGCCCGCCCCCTCTTTAAACTTAGGAAGGGGGGGAGGAGAGAGGGGGGGTAGTGTATGATATAAAATACATCCATATCAACCCTGTTCATACATCAACTGTATTCATCAAATCGTTTCTCCTCTCTCTCTCTGGTCGACTGACCAAATCTCTTAATATACACTAAATCTACATCATCTATATACATTGAATCTATATTTTCACAGACGAAGGGCCTATAACAGCCTCAATGTGAACTATAAGTCATATATGATATATATCTAAGATCCAAATTGAAAGATTTGTTTACGTGTCTTCTCTCCCGTTGGCGCGATTTCCAGCGTTGTTGCACATGCGCGAGACTACGAATTTCTTTTAGTATTTTGAAAAAATGAAAAAACAAAAGAATTCTCGGACATTCAAATGTCTTAGAGGGCTGGTGGGTGTCTTTATACATCTTCCAAACTTCCGTAGGTTAGAGAAAAAAGAATTAAAAGAGCTGGCCTCCCACTCCTCAATACATTTTGCTGACGAGTTGAAATTAAACTTGGGAAAGTTTGACCGAGACACACAAGTTTGGCCCTGAGGAAACCCACATACGTCTGAAGATGGAGACAAAACCTAAAGGAATGGCACCAATTCTCGTGTGTGTGTGTGTGTGTGTGTGTGTGTGTGTGTGTGTGTGTACTGTACAGGGAGGGTGTTCTACGCTCGTGGGACCACATCTTGTGGACTTTATTACACATACCTTTAAAGCTCTGTATGCCGTCCACCTTCTTACAATTTCTTCATTCAGTTCATTCCATCCATCTAATACCCTTTAGCCTATAAGAACACTTATTTACATCCTTTTATCATATTTCTTTTTTTGTTTAGTTTATGTTATGTCCTGCGCTTGTTACGAGAACTATTCACTAATGACGTCGTCAAGGTGGTTTGATAGTTAACTTACAGCTTGTGATCTGGTCACTTCTCAACTCCTCTCTCTCTCTCTCTCTCTCTCTCTCTCTCTCTCTCTCTCTCTCTCTCTCTCTCTCTCTCTCTCTCTCTCTCATGGTGGACAAATTCAAGGCCTGAAACCTGTCCCTGTAACTCTGCTGTCTTAGATATGGCGCCACCTCTGTTGCCCTCCTCTGAACCTTCTCCATTAGTTCTTTGTGCTTCTTTAACCGCGGTGACCAAACTTGAGACACATATCCAGTCTTAGCCATAGGTAGAGCATGAAGATGTTACCCAATATTTCCTTATCCAAATAAATGAATTCATCTCAAACATTTGCCAGCAGAGAGCTTGTCTTTTGCAGTGAATGATATGGGTTGTGAACTGAGAAGAGAGGTCACTGTCTTTGAAGGAAAGAGGGTATGTTTGATGGTATAGGAGTCCCGACTGGTGCGAAAGAACTTATGAAGGAGGAAATACTGGAAATGGAATCTCGGAGAGCAATATGTGGTACGAGGATGGTTGATCAGGTAAAGAATGAGAGTGTAACAGAGATGTGATAGTGAGCAAAGAATGATTCAAAGTGCTGGAACAAGGTGTACTGGAACGGTTTGGACATACGGAGAGGATGAGCGATGAGAGACTGACAAAGAGGATATGCATTTGTCAAAAGTGGAGGGAGCTAGAGGAACGAGGAGACCTAGAAAAAGATGGATGGCTGGAGTGAAAGAGGCTTTGAGTTATCGATTCTGAATACAGGGAGGAGTGAAAAGTATACACAGAACAGCGCGAGAGCAACGTGGTATACTGGGGGCGACGTGTTGTCAGGGGAGGCTGGACTATGGCATATGAAGTGGTTCGAGGAAACTACAAAGAAGGTCTACTGTGGACAGGTAACACTGGTTTCAGGGATTTAGTCATGACTGCTGGAGAGTGGATGCGAACGAGAGAGGCCTTTCTGTCCGTTCTGAGCGCTACCTCGAAAATGCGAGAAGCAAAATATGAAAAAAAATTGCCATACATAACACCGGGAGTCCCTTTTAAAAGCTCTGTAGCTTCGAATCTGCGTTCCAGTCAGGAGCAGGGTAATGCTGGACACCTGGCGGAGCATCCTCCATCCTCTTGAAGCGACTTCGAATAACCAGAGAACGACGAAGGCAATCCAATGTAATGCCCAGACTTAAACTCGAGGACAACACGATCATACCCTGTGTCCAGATCCTCTTACCGACCCACCTGTCGTACCCAACACAGACTATATAGTCCTCAACTCTATCAGTATGGACTTATCAAAACACATAAGCCAAACTTTCCAGAAAGACCCACAGTGAGTTCAGTAGGCTAAATCACATAAAAATTATCTGAATGGATAGTTTCATTATTAAGCCCACTAGTTGATATCAAATTCTAATATAATGAACGCTGTTGAATTAGTTAACAAACTTAATATCCATCATTATTCTTATGGTCATTAATACCACAGCTCCGTTGAGGTTCAAAACACACACACACACCTCCCCCACCAACACACTTTCTGAGAACACCATCAGACGCAGTCCTCTTGTGACGACGTATATCCTTAACCTTTGCAGTGGGGACGTTAGAGAGGAGCGTCTCCATCATCAGAGAGGAGCGTCTTCACATTCGAGGCACTGGCGAGGCTATCATAATGGATGACGACCACCATCCACTGTGGTGGTGTGTGAGGAGCGTCTTCACCTTCGAGGCACTGGCGAGGCTATCACAATGGATGACGACCACCATCCACTGTGGTGGTGTGTGAGGAGCGTCTTCAAATTCGAGGCACTGGCGAGGCTATCATAATGGATGACGACCACCATCCACTGTGGTGGTGTGTGAGGACCTCACAACACCACCACCCACTTCCGCCACAGGGAACTGTGAGGGCGTAGGGGATAAATAAAGGATTAACCCATCATATCCGCGCGTCAGGGGGACATATCATTGGGTCAACACCATCATTAAGCCACTGTTTACGACAGGAAGGACGAAATGCATGCAGATGGTCCCTCCGATTCTCGTTTTCTCTCTCATATGTGGGATCTTTACGTTGTCCTTTTAGGAACTCCGTGTTCTCTCTCTCTCTCTCTCTCTCTCTCTCTCTCTCTCTCTCTCTCTCTCTCTCTCTCTCTCTCTCTCTCTCTCGTTATGTGGATACGTAGGTTTGCCTTACTGTTGACCATGGGTTTATGTACGTCACCTTGTTTTCATGTATGTGGAGGTGAATATCTTGCCTAAAGTCATGTGGGTCTGAATGTATAACTTTCCTTACCCATGTACGCAAAGTGTCTAACTTTCCTTACCCAAGTACAAAGTGTCTAACTTTCCTTACCCATGTACGCAAAGTGTCTACCTTTCCTTACCCATGTACACAAAGTGTCTAACTTTCCTTACCCATGTACGCAAAGTGTCTACCTTTCCTTACCCATGTACACAAAGTGTCTAACTTTCCTTACCCATGTACACAAAGTGTCTAACTTTCCTTACCCATGTACACAAAGTGTCTAACTTTCCTTACCCATGTACACAAAGTGTCTAACTTTCCTTACCCATGTACACAAAGTGTCTAACTTTCCTTACCCATGTACACAAAGTGTCTAACTTTCCTTACCCATGTACACAAAGTGTCTAACTTTCCTTACCCATGTACACAAAGTGTCTAACTTTCCTTACCCATGTACACAAAGTGTCTAACTTTCCTTACCCATGTACACAAAGTGTCTAACTTTCCTTACCCATGTACACAAAGTGTCTAACTTTCCTTACCCATGTACACAAAGTGTCTAACTTTCTTTGCCCATGTACACAAAGTGTCTAACTTTCCTTACCCATGTACGAAAGTCTTAACTTTCCTTACCCATGTACAAGTGTCTAACTTTCCCTCACCCCACGTAAACACAGCGTCTGACTTACCTCATCCACGTGTATACGTATAACTTGCCTCACACATGTGTACACGAATGCATAACTTGCGTGACACAGAAGGACATGAATATGTAAACCGACTTACAACACAGGCATGTACAAGATATGCAAATGTACAGGAATGTACATTGATGTATAATCATTTCACAACACAAGAATGAACCAACCATGTCTGACCCCCACGCCACCCACCAAAAACCAAGAAATCGCATCCACAAATCCAGATTCGCCAGAGCTTCGGGTAGATTGCTGGCACCTTCCCACAGCCACCCACAGCTCTTAACACAGTTCTCCACACACCTTTCCCCAAACACAACAGTTCCACACAGCTCCCACACAGCTCACCCACATCTCTCCGATGCTCGAGGCGTCGACCCACTACATCTCAAACCTCCCCAACAACTCTAAAACATCCCCCCCACAGCTTTATATATCTCTCCCACTGCTCCCCACAGCTTCAGACTACTCTCCCACAGCGCCCAACATCTCTCTCCGCTTCCCACAGCTTCTAACATCTCTCCCACTGCTCCCCACAGCTTCAGACTTCTCTCCCACAGCGCCCAACATCTCTCTCCGCTTCCCCACAGCTTCTGACATCTCTCCCACAGCTCCCTACAGATTCTGACGTCTCCCTTTACAGTTCCCCACATCTCTCCCATATTTCCCCACAGCTTCAGATATCTCTCCCACAGTTCCCGACACCTTCAGACATCTCTCTCACAGCTCCCGACATCTCTCCCACAGTTCCCGACAGTTTCAGACATCTCTCCCACAGTTCCCGACAGCTTCAGACATCTCTCCCACAGTTCCCGACACCTCCAGACATCTCTCGCACAGTTGCCCACATCTCCCCCACAGCTCTGTCCTCTGTGCCTAATTAGGCACAGCCCGTCTCATCGTCTGGCAGGACCAACTGTTGCCAACTCCCACCGCTCAGGACTTGTGCACGAACTCCCGCCCACAGTTCCCCCTCCTCCACCTCCCGCAGTAGAACTGGCTGGATTAAGCTCAGATATCAAGGCACAGGAGGAGCAAGAGGAGGAGGAGGAGGAGCAAGAGGAGATTAAGCTCAGATATCAAGGCACAGGAGGAGCAAGAGGAGGAGGAGGAGGAGGAGGAGCAAGAGGAGATTAAGCTCAGATATCAAGGCACAGGAGGAGGAGGAGGAGCAGGAGGAGGAGGAAGAGGAGGAGGAGCAGGAGGAGGAGCAGGAGGAGGAGGAGATTAAGCTCAGATATCAAGGCACAGGAGCAAGAGGAGGAGGAGGAGGAGGAGCAAGAGGAGCAGGAGGAGGAGCAATAGGAGGAGGAGGAGCAGCAAGAGGAGGAGGAGCAGGAGGACGAGCAATAGGAGCAAGAGGACGAGCAATAGGAGGAGGAGAAGCAGGAGAAGGAGGAGCAAGAGGAGGGGGAGCAGGAGGGGCAATAGGAGGAGGAGGAGGAGGAGGAGGAGCAATAGGAGGAGGAGGAGAGGAGGAGCAATAGGAGGAGGAGGAGGAGCAATAGGAGGAGAAGGAGGAGGAGCAATAGGAGGAGAAGGAGGAGGAGGAGCAATAGGAGGAGAGGAGGAGGAGGAGCAATAGGAGGAGGAGGAGGAGGAGCAATAGGAGGAGGAGGAGGAGGAGGAGCACCAGCACCACCACCACACCTACCACAGCTGACGATAGCTTGAGTGACATCGAATGACCATCTGTGATTACTCGTGATTACTCGTGATTACACAGAGGGAATCACGATACTGTGGATTACCTCTTTCTTTCCCTCCCTCCTCAACGACCCGGTGAACAGAGCCTCTTTAAGACGCTTCAAAGGGGTCGACTTGGAGTCGGATTCTAAGCCTTACTTTAGACCTGATGCCTCACACGAACCAGACCCATTGCTCACTCGATCCTCACCCTTGATTCACGATCTATCGCACATCCCCGATAGACAGAGATCTCCCTCATGAAACTATCCAGGGAAAGAACTGCATCAGAAATTAAACATTTGTAAATAAAAGGTACATTAGAATACGACGTAAGGAATAGATTCTTGGGAGATTTGACGAATTGGTCAGCGAGTGTCATTGCTGAGCTCAAGAAACACACCATGGCTGAGCCTCGACTAACAGCAGAGCGCAACAGCCCACTGGAACAGGGAGGTGTCACTACGAGGCCCCAATGTGGCTCCAATATGGCAAAGTCCTGTCCGCAGTACACCCCAGCTGTTCATCCTCATCTAGGGGCTGATCGATGAAGTGGGGTACCCGGCTTAGGCTACGGTATACGTACATATATATAGCATGAATTACATGCCTTTGATTAAAGTATTCAATGACCCTGTGCTGTCTCGGCTATATAGAAAAAAAATAGTATATAGGAATAATTTGATTTTCAATGATAGGATGATATGGCATATAGCGATTCACAGGTAGCAAAGACATGATAGGATATAAATGAACTGAAGAGTTAGAAAATACGATTTCCATATTGAGAATATAATACGAAGACACAGAAGTGAACAATTGGCAGAAAAAACAGACAGAAAAAACATTTTTGAATGAAGAAAATTTAAGACGAGCAACAGATTTTCTTTACATTTCCATGAGTACAACCCGACTGAATAGAAAACGTTGCCCCAATCAACAAACAAATACAAGGAAGCGTTCCAATCAACAAACACAAGAAGCGTTCCAATCAACAAACACAAGAAGCGTTCCAGTCAACAAACACAAGAAGCGTTCCAGTCAACAAACACACGAAGCGTTCCAGTCAACAAACACACGAAGCGTTCCAGTCAACAAACACACGAAGCGTTCCAGTCAACAAACACAAGAAGCGTTCCAGTCAACAAACACAAGAAGCGTTCCAATCAACAAACACAAGAAGCGTTCCAGTCAACAAACACACGAAGCGTTCCAGTCAACAAACACAAGAAGCGTTCCAGTCAACAAACACAAGAAGCGTTCCAATCAACAAACACAAGAAGCGTTCCAGTCAACAAACACACGAAGCGTTCCAGTCAACAAACACAAGAAGCGTTCCAGTCAACAAACACAAGAAGCGTTCCAGTCAACAAACACAAGAAGCGTTCCAGTCAACAAACACACGAAGCGTTCCAGTCAACAAACACACGAAGCGTTCCAGTCAACAAACACAAGAAGCGTTCCAGTCAACAAACACAAGAAGCGTTCCAGTCAACAAACACAAGAAGCGTTCCAGTCAACAAACACAAGAAGCGTTCCAGTCAACAAACACAAGAAGCGTTCCAGTCAACAAACACAAGAAGCGTTCCAGTCAACAAACACAAGAAGCGTTCCAGTCAACAAACACAAGAAGCGTTCCAGTCAACAAACACAAGAAGCGTTCCAGTCAACAAACACAAGAAGCGTTCCAGTCAACAAACACAAGAAGCGTTCCAGTCAACAAACACAAGAAGCGTTCCAGTCAACAAACACAAGAAGCGTTCCAATCAACAAACACAAGAAGCGTTCCAATCAACAAACACAAGAAGCGTTCCAATCAACAAACACAAGAAGCGTTCCAATCAACAAACACAAGAAGCGTTCCAATCAACAAACACAAGAAGCGTTCCAGTCAACAAACACAAGAAGCGTTCCAATCAACAAACACAAGAAGCGTTCCAGTCAACAAACACAAGAAGCGTTCCAATCAACAAACACAAGAAGCGTTCCAATCAACAAACACAAGAAGCGTTCCAATCAACAAACACAAGAAGCGTTCCAATCAACAAACACAAGAAGCGTTCCAATCAACAAACACAAGAAGCGTTCCAATCAACAAACACAAGAAGCGTTCCAATCAACAAACACAAGAAGCGTTCCAGTCAACAAACACAAGAAGCGTTCCAATCAACAAACACAAGAAGCGTTCCAATCAACACAAGAAGCGTTCCAATCAACAAACACAAGAAGCGTTCCAGTAACAAACACAAGAAGCGTTCCAGTCAACAAACACAAGAAGCGTTCCAATCAACAAACACAAGAAGCGTTCCAGTCAACAAACACAAGAAGCGTTCCAATCAACAAACACAAGAAGCGTTCCAATCAACAAACACAAGAAGCGTTCCAATCAACAAACACAAGAAGCGTTCCAATCAACAAACACAAGAAGCGTTCCAATCAACAAACACAAGAAGCGTTCCAATCAACAAACACAAGAAGCGTTCCAATCAACAAACACAAGAAGCGTTCCAGTCAACAAACACAAGAAGCGTTCCAATCAACAAACACAAGAAGCGTTCCAATCAACACAAGAAGCGTTCCAATCAACAAACACAAGAAGCGTTCCAGTAACAAACACAAGAAGCGTTCCAGTCAACAAACACAAGAAGCGTTCCAATCAACAAATTCGAAGAACAATGGAAAATTATAAGAAAAAATACAAGAAAATATAGAAAGAACAGTTTTCGAAGTTATGTGGGCGAGAGGATAGATATATATATATATATATATATATATATATATATATATATATATATATATATATATATATATATATAAAGGGGAGGCAAGGAGAGAAGTTCCAAGCAGGATATTTGTGAAAGAACGAGAAAATGACTGGAGATTCCTGGAAAGGCCTGGATGCCTGGATAGTCTGCAAAGGCTCTGGAAACCGAACGAAAATGTCAGGTGTCCCGTTTTCTTTAGGGTGTGGAAGGAGAGAGAAAGAGGGAGGATAGAACATGGAGGGGACACTGTACGAACCAGAGACATGGGTCTACTACACTCTACGCCCACTGTGGCTGTACAAGATAGATAGATAGATAGATGGCCGCATAGAGAGAGAGTTATATAGTACATATATGAATACACATGTGCATACATAGATAGACTACTTGATAGATAGACTATAGTCATGAGAGAACAAATAATTACGTTAATCATGAGACAAACTCATTTGAAAGCGTGTGATTAAAATTCTTGCTTCAAAATGAGTCTTCAAATATTACTTTAAAGTAAGTGCCGAAGAGCTTCACTTCAAAATATGTTAAACTTTTCACTTCAAAGGATGTCGTCAGAATCCTCTCAAAATAAATAGTCAAATTCTTCACTGCAAAGTATGTCCTCAAAATTCTTCCTACAAATTGTGTCGTCAAAATCTTTACTTCAAGGACAGTCTTCAAAAATTTTTCACTACAAAGAATGTTGACGATAACCTTCCTTCAAAAGTGTACTAAAAAAACCTTCCTTCAAAATGTGTACTAAAAAACCTTCCTTCAAAATGTGTAATAAAAAATCTTCCTTCAAAATGTGTATTCAAAAACCTTCCTTCAAAATGCGTACTCAAAAACCTACCTTCAAAATGTGTACTCAAAAACCTTCCTTCAAAATGTGTACTCAAAACCCTTCTCTCAAAATGTGTATTCAAAAACCTCCCTTCAAAATGTGTACTCATAAACCTTACTTCATAATGTGTACTCATAAACCTTCCTTCAAAATGTGCACTCAAGAACCTTCCTTCAAAATGTGCACTCAAAAACCTTCCTTCAAAATGTGCACTCAAAAACCTCCCTTCAAAATGTGCACTCAAAAACCTCCCTTCAAAATGTGTACTCAAAAACCTCCCTTCAAAATGTGTACTCAAAAAACCTTCCTTCAAAATGTGTACTTAAAAACCGTCTTTCAAAATGTGTACTCAAAAACCTTACTTCAAAATGTGTACTCAAAAACGTTACTTCAAAATGTGTACTCAAAAACATTCCTTCAAAATGTGTACTCAAAAAACCTTCCTTCAAAATGTGTACTCAAAAAACCTTCCTTCAAAATGTGTACTCAAAAAACCTTCCTTCAAAATGTGTACTTAAAAACCGTCCTTCAAAATGTGTACTCAAAAACCTTCCTTCAAAATGTGTACTCAAAAACCTAACTTCAAAATGTGTACTCAAAAACCTTACTTCAAAATGTGCACTCAAAAACCTTACTTCGAAATGTGCACTCAAAAACCTTCCTTCGAAATGTGTACTCAAAAACCTTCCTTCGAAATGTGCACTCAAAAACCTTCCTTCAAAATGTGCACTCAAAAACCTTCCTTCAAAATGTGCACTCAAAAACCTTCCTTCAAAATGTGCACTCAAAAACCTTCCTTCAAAATGTGCACTCAAAAACCTTCCTTCAAAATGTGCACTCAAAAACCTTCCTTCAAAATGTGCACTCAAAAACCTTCCTTCAAAATGTGCACTCAAAAACCTTCCTTCAAAATGTGCACTCAAAAACCTTCCTTCAAAATGTGCACTCAAAAACCTTCCTTCAAAATGTGCACTCAAAAACCTTCCTTCAAAATGTGCACTCAAATACCTTCCTTCAAAATGTGCACTCAAAAACCTTCCTTCAAAATGTGCACTCAAAAACCTTCAAAATGTGTACTCAAAAAACCTTCCTTCAAAATGTGTACTCAAAAAAACTTCCTTCAAAATGTGTACTCAAAAAAACTTCCTTCAAAAGTGTATTCAAAAACCTCCCTTCAAAATGTGTACTCAAAAATCTGTAATACAACGTCATTTAAAATCCTTCTTACAAATTCTCTCGTCAAAATCCTCACGTCCCACGAAATAACGCCATTAAATGCTCATTCCTAAAGGAGAAAAAGGCAAAGAAAATAAAAAAGGATTAATTATTCTTACACTTGACCAGGTCGTGTACGTTACTGGACACGGTTCCTCAGTAAAGCAGACTCAACAAAGTTTACTCAGAGGAAAATAAAGAAATGATATACAGTAAAATGTTCTGTCACAGGTCCCCATTTCTCTCTCCTGGCTCTTACGACGGGGAAGTGGAGGTTTTCTGAAAATAAGGCCAAGAGAAAAATAAGGCCAGGGGGGAAATTTGGCCAGGAGGAAAATAAGGCCAGAGGAGTAATTATGGCCAAGGGGTAAAATAACGCCAGGGGAAAATAAGGCCAGAGGAGTAAATATGGCCAAGGGGGAAATTCAAGTCAGGGGGGAAAATAAGGCCAGGGGAAAGATAAGACCTGGGGAGAAATAAGGCCAAGGGGAAAATAAGACCTGAGGAGAAATAAGGCCAAGGGGAAAATAAGGCCAGATGGGGATAAAAAGGCCAGGGGGAAAATAAGGCCAGGAGGAAAAATAAGGCCAGGTAGGGAAAATAAGGCGTGGGGATAACATTACAAGGATGTGGTAGTAGTGGTTGAGGGAGCGTTAGCAGTGTGGTGGTAATGGTGGTAGAAGCTGGTTGTGTTGTTCTATAATGGTGTTGGTAGCTGGCAGTGTTGTCACATGACACTGACGGTGGCAGCAGGACTTACGATGGTGGCACTGCTGGCAGGCCAGGAACGCTAATGGGAGGGTGAACACGATATGGTGTTTCTGGCGGGGGGTCACCATAATTCTGATGTTAATGAAGGTTGTCATGCCAGCAATGTGGCGTGGTAATGAACTTAAGGTTGTAGTAGTGGTGGTAGTACGAGTACTGGAGATCGTTGTAGTAGTGGTGGCAGGAGTACTGGCGATCGTTGTTGTAGTGGTGGCAGCAGTAAAGACGATCGTGGTAGCAACAGTAGTTGTAGTGGTGGCAGCAGGACTGGTGATCGTGGTATGAACAGTAATGTTAGTAGGTTGTCTAACGCTGTAGTGTTGGTACACTTTCCTTCTTCTATAGGTATTACTTTGGTTTTGGCTCCCGAGAGCGGGCTGCTAGTGTGCCCCCCACCACTAGCTAAACCACGCAATACTCGGCAAGCTGCTGCGTCACATGGCTATTGTGTGGCCATCAGCAACTCATGGGTGGGCCGTTTTGATAACCGCGTCTTTCCCTACACGTCAAAGCTTTGGAACTCTTCTACCTTCTCATGTCTTTCCCAGTAACTCAAGACCTGGCACAGTTCAAAAGACGCGCTTTTCACCTATTCCAAAACTCGTAATACTCTCCCTTGTCTATTTCTTCCCTTTCATATTTCTCTCTACAGTAACAATAATGTTGTAGGCAGCATTGCATTACATATTTGAATATTTTCTTTTCTGCCACACTCACACTCCCTTATCAACTCACTCACCAACCCACCTGAAACTCATCCACCTATACTTGTCCATCAGTCTCATTCGCACACCTCCCATTGGCCCCCCAGTGGAGAGGACCTTTTGACACCCAATCCTCTAATTACTTTTCAACCACCACTTCTCCCCGACCCATATAACTCCCATACACATCGCCCCACCCCACCTGCTCTCCCACAGTAACCTTCTCTCCCATGCGAACCTCATGGCTCTGGCTGGCTCTCTCTCTCTCTCTCTCTCTCTCTCTCTCTCTCTCTCTCTCTCTCTCTCTCTCTCTCTCTCTCTCTCTCTCTCTCAAAGCCAATGTGCGTCCAGTTTCCCCCTACGCAAAGACGGATTCGGTGACCAAGAACGCGAATTCTATAAGCGCCAAGATCTCGCTGCAGGTCCAGTGACAAACGAACGTCCTTCACAGCGAGTAGCATCGAATCACAACGGGGAAAAGCTTTCCAACACCTTGAAGATGAGGTGATCCTAAGATCTGCAGTGACCTTTCTTCCCCTTCCTCCTATGAAATCAAGACGTGATCCTAAGATTTATTTGTAGTACCCTCTTCCTCCACTCTTCCCCCTCCTATGAAATCAAGACTGTGGGAGTCTATGTGGTTTAATGGGGGGTGAGGAGGAGATAAAGGGAAATAGTGGGAGGTCTGCCATATTGACCCGTCACTCTGATACAGCAGTTTTAATCGTAGAACTTCACGCGTTTATTGTCTTTCATATCCCGCCACAGTGGTGCTGGGTGGAGCATTATAACGGTAGCGAATGAACACGATGGCGTCCGTGAGGGCAAGGACGATAAATTCACCGTCCGTGAGGGCAAGGACGGACCAATTCAGCGTCCGTGAGGGCAAGGATGGACCAACTCAGCGTCCGTGAGGGCAAGGACCGACCAATTCAGCGTCCGTGAGGACAAGGACGGACCAATTCACCGTTCGTGAGGGCAAGGACGGACCAATTCACCGTTCGTGAGGGCAAGGACGGACCAATTCAGCAGCGTCCGTGAGGTGCAAGGACGGACCAATTCAGCGTCCGTGAGGTGCAAGGACGGACCAATTCACCGTCCGTGAGGGCAAGGACGGACCAATTCACCGTCCGTGAGGGCAAGGACGGACTAATTCACCGTCCGTGAGGGCAAGGACGGACCAATTCAGCGTCCGTGAGGGCAAGGACGGACCAATTCACCGTCCGTGAGGGCAAGGACGATAAATTCACCGTCCGTGAGGGCAAGGATGGACCAATTCACCGTCCGTGAGGGCAAGGACGGACCAATTCACCGTCCGTGAGGGCAAGGACGATAAATTCACCGTCCGTGAGGGCAAGGACGGACCAATTCAGCGTCCATGAGGGCAAGGACGGACCAATTCACCGTCCGTGAGGGCAAGGACGGACCAATTCACCGTCCGTGAGGGCAAGGACGGACCAATTCACCGTTCGTGAGGGCAAGGACGGACCAATTCACCGTTCGTGAGGGCAAGGACGGACCAATTCACCGTTCGTGAGGGCAAGGACGGACCAATTCACCGTCCGTGAGGGCAAGGACGGACCAATTCAGCGTCCGTGAGGGCAAGGACGGACCAATTCACCGTTCGTGAGGGCAAGGACGGATCAATTCACCGTTCGTGAGGGGTCAAAACAGACAAGGAAGCGTCTGCGAGGCGCATTCGTCTTAACTTGAAAGAGATCTGAAGACGACCTTTAGTGGTGGCAGGAGTACTGGCGATCGTGGTAGTAGTGGTGGCAGGGGTACTGGCGATCGTGGTAGTAGTGGTGGCAGGGGTACTGGCGATCGTGGTAGTAATAGAAGTTGTAGTGGTGGCAGCAGTAAAGAGGGGGGGAAGAAAAGAAACTTTATAAGGTGGTCGTCCATGTTGTTGTGAGCCAGGCATCATGAATGCTACGGGTCATTACACAACAGACCCATACGAGGGGCTGAAGGGGGGCTGGGAGGGGGGGGAGAGAGAGAGAGAGAGAGAGAGAGAGAGAGAGAGAGAGAGAGAGAGAGAGAGAGAGAGAGAGAGAATGTCTTATGACAAGACCAGATTCCACGAGGCCTAATGGGAACACAGCGAGTTCGTTAAAGGAGATTATAAAGTACCAGTTAGGTAGAGGGGGTCTCTCTCTCTCTCTCTTCTCTCTCTCTCTCTCTCTCTCTCTCTCTCTCTCTCTCTCTTCCTTTCTCTCCTACTCCACCACCACCACCTCTTCTTCCTCCTCCTCCTCCTCTTTTTCTTCTTCCTCCTCCTCCTCTTTTTCCTCCTCCTCCTCTTCTTCCTCTTCCTCCTCTTCTTCCTCCTCCTCCTCCTCCTCCTCTTCTTCTTCCTTCTCCTCCTCTTCTTCCTCTTAAACTCCTCCTCCTCTTCTTCGACCTCTTCATCTTCAACTCCTCCTCCTCCTCCTCTCGTTCCTGCAAGCTGGAGGCCCTTCGAACCATGACTCGGTAACTACAACAAGTAGTAGTGTGTGTGTGTGTGTCATCTCCCCTTCTCTGGTTCTCTGTCACTTCGGCGTACGACAACCAGCCACCCACACACACCCACTCCCTCCCTCTCTCTTGCCGACCCAGCTAGTAAGGTCTGTGCCACACACTCCCTCTCCTCCTCTCTACACTCACCACGCGGGGGTAAAGAAGATAAACATGTACAGAATGCTGTCCATAGTTGCGTCACAGATCTTTTCTACTGCTTCTGTGTAACGCATTCCAAGTCCACAGCCAGAGCAACCAGCGACTGACCAGTAAGCACTATGTGGAGTGGTCTGTGGCACTTCACTACGGAACGTAAACACCATGTGGAGTGGTCTGTAGCGCTTCACTACGGAACGTAAATCACTATGTGGGGTGGTCTGTAGCGCTTCACTACGGAACGTAAATCACTATGTGGAGTGGTCTGTGGTGCTTCACTACGGAACGTAAATCACTATGTGGGGTGGTCTGTGGTGCTTCACTACGGAACGTAAACACTATGTGGAGTGGTCTGTGGTGCTTCACTACGGAACGTAAACACTATGTGGAGTGGTCTGTGGCGCTTCACTACGGAACGTAAACACTATGTGGAGTGGTCTGTGGTGCTTCACTACGGAACGTAAGCACTATGTGGAGTGGTCTGTGGCACTTCACTACAGACTAAGCACTATGTGGAGTGGTCTGTGGCACTTCACTACGGAACGTAAACACTATGTGGAGTGGTCTGTGGCACTTCACTACGGAACGTAAACACTATGTGGAGTGGTCTGTGGTGCTTCACTGCGGAATGTAAACACTATGTGGAGTGGTCTGTGGCACTTCACTACGGACCGTAAACACCATGTGGATGGTCTGTGGCACTTCACTACGGAACATAAACACTATGTGGAGTGGTCTGTGGCGCTTCACTACGGAACGTAAACACTATGTGGAGTGGTCTGTGGTGCTTCACAACGGAACGTAAACACTATGTGGAGTGGTCTGTGGTGCTTCACTACGGAACGTAAACACTATGTGGAGTGGTCTGTGGTGCTTCACTACGGAACGTAAACACTATGTGGAGTGGTCTGTGGCGCTTCACGACGGACGGAACGTAAACACTATGTGGAGTGGTCTGTGGTGCTTCACAACGGAACGTAAACACTATGTGGAGTGGTCTGTGGCGCTTCACGACGGACGGAACGTAAACACTATGTGGAGTGGTCTGTGGCGCTTCACGACGGACGGAACGTAAACACTATGTGGAGTGGTCTGTGGTGCTTCACAACGGAACGTAAACACTATGTGGAGTGGTCTGTGGTGCTTCACAACGGAACGTAAACACTATGTGGAGTGGTCTGTGGTGCTTCACAACGGAACGTAAACACTATGTGGAGTGGTCTGTGGTGCTTCAAAAGGGCCAGAATATTATCACATACGACACCTAGTGTGTTGGATGTGTCGTACCGAGAACAAGGGGCGTTCATGTCTGACACCTGCAATCTATTGACCAGTTTCCCAGCCAGCCCCTTACTACACAACACCCCAAGCTTGCCTCTATCACCCAACCCCTAAGCTTGCCTCTATCACCCAACCCCTAAGCTTGCCTCTACCACCCAACCCCCAAGCTTGTCTCTACCACCCAACCCCTAAGCTTGCCTCTACCACCCAACCCCTAAGCTTGCCTCTACCACCCAACCCCTAAGCTTGCCTCTACTACCCAACCCCTAAGCTTGCCTCTACCACCCAACCCCTAAGCTTGCCTCTACCACCCAACCCCTAAGCTTGCCTCTACCACCCAACCCCTAAGCTTGCCTCTACCACCCAACCCCTAAGCTTGCCTCTACCACCCAACCCCTAAGCTTGCCTCTACTACCCAACCCCTAAGCTTGCCTTTACTACCCAACCCCTAAGCTTGCCTCTACCACCCAACCCCTAAGCTTGCCTCTACCGCCCAACCCCTAAGCTTGCCTCTACCACCCAACCCCTAAGCTTGCCTCTACCACCCAACCCCTAAGCTTGCCTCTACCACCCAACCCCTAAGCTTGCCTCTACCACCCAACCCCTAAGCTTGCCTCTACCACCCAACCCCTAAGCTTGCCTCTACCACCCAACCCCTAAGCTTGTCTCTACCACCCAAACCCCAAGCTTGCCTCTACCACCCAACCCCCAAGCTTGCCTCTACCACCCAAACCCCAAGCTTGCCTCTACCACCCAAACCCCTAAGCTTGCCTCTACCACCCAAACCCCTAAGCTTGCCTCTACCACCCAAACCCCTAAGCTTGCCTCTACCACCCAACCCCTAAGCTTGCCTCTACCACCCAACCCCTAAGCTTGCCTCTACCACCCAACCCCTAAGCTTGCCTCTACCACCCAACCCCTAAGCTTGCCTCTACCACCCAACCCCTAAGCTTGCCTCTACCACCCAACCCCTAAGCTTGTCTCTACCACCCAACCCCTAAGCTTGCCTCTACCACCCAAACCCCAAGCTTGTCTCCATCAACCAACCCCTACGCTTGTCTCTACCGCCCAAACCCCAAGCTTGCCTCTACCACCCAACCCCTAAGCTTGCCTCTATCACCCAACCCCTAAGATTGCCTCTACCACCCAACCCCTAAGCTTGCCTCCTTCACCCAAACCCCAACGACCTCTCTTCTACGACCCACATCCCTCACACCCTGACCTTGACCCCTGGCGGTCTCGTGTCGATACAAGACGAGAGAAAACTGGTGTGTGTGTGTGTGTGTGTGTGTGTGTGTGTGTCGATGTGGACGGCCATGGAGGAGGCATGTTGGAGGCCGGGGTTGTTATCAAGTCGCGTGGGTCGTGGTGGGCAGGATATGGTGGTAGTGGGGGAGGCGAGAGAGGGAGGGGGTTTGGTTGGCGCTCGTATTGTTACCCGCTGATGTGATAGGCTCGGCCAGGAAATGGCGTGTGGCAGGTGAAGGTCCCTTTCTGGTTTTCTTTTTTTTTTGGAAGTTATGGCGGTGCAAGGTGAAGGTCACATAGTGTTCAAGGTCTCCTAAGGAAGAAAGGTGATTCTCGACTCTTTTTGAACGTCACACACACACACACACTTTCATTTCCCTACGTCACTCTTCTTCTTCTTCTTCTTCTTCTTCCCATTTTCTCCAGCTGTTCTACTTTCCCTGAGGGTCTAAGGACCTGTTTGTGCAAAAGGAAGGAACCTCTCTCTGCTACGTATTGCAGAGCTTCGCATCTTTCGCATCTTCCCACGTACCCACAGCTCTTGCCACAGTGAGAGGGGGGGCATAGAAACTACCACAGTAAGAGGGAGGCACAGAAACTACCACACTGAGATGGGGCATAGAAACTACCACAGTGAGAGGTGGCACAGAAACTACCACAGTGAGAGGGGGCATAGAAACTACCACAGTGAGAGGGGGCATAGAAACTACCACAGTGAGAGGGGGCATAGAAACTACCACAGTGAAAGGGGGGGCACAGAAACTACCACAGTGACAGGGGGCATAGAAACTACCACAATGAGATGGGACATAGAAACTACCACAGTGACGGAGACATAAAAACCAGTTCTTACCACAGAGAGACACGGGGGCATAGAAACCACAGGTTTCATTCCAACGTAGTGACTGAATATCTGTCTATCATTCTAATGATATGAAAGACAATAGAATAGCAAAGGGAGCGAAGCGACATGAAAAGAGGAACCAATGAGAGAGAATTTCGGGAGAAAATGGAGCAAAGACATTTTGATTCGTCGAGTCCATGGTACGCGAATCCTGTTCATGACAGTCATGCAATATGTACATGTAGTCATGCAGTATACACATGTTCGTAGTAATATCAACACGCCAGGGTGTACAACGCATGATACGAAGTACGCTAAGGAAAATGTCACAGACGTCTTGTCGATAAATAAATAGATATATAGACGGATAGATAGGCAGAAAAAGAAACACATACAGATCGACAGAGGTAAAAAAATGATAGATCGATCGATAGACTGGCTGATAGATCAACAGACCAGACACCCTTACCTCAACTTCCTGTGGCAGAGTCTTCCTCTATAGGGTTCCTGCAGCGCTCAGGTAAGCGGCCAAGTCCACCGAAAGAGGTAAAGCACATTGCTGATTGTATCTGATAAAGAAAAAATGAAATTAAGAAAAAAAATTGGCATAAAAAGTAGTAAAAAGGAAGTCAAACAAAAGAGCCTAGGATCAAGATGGCATGGTAGAGTTCTTAGAAGTCAAACATCAAACCAAGAAAGAGAAAGATTAATTTCTATAAGCGATGGACAAGGAAATATTTAAGGTCATTGAACACGAGGGTACGACAGGAGTGGATTAATCTCAGGCGCATTAATCCCACCAACAAAGTAATCCTAGCGAATGCATGTAAGGTAATTCCGATGGCTTTCTGCATAGCTAGGATTTCCAGTGGGTGTAATCCCACACAGTCTAACCTTTTTTTTTTTTTTTTTTTTTTTTTTATACTTTGTCGCTGTCTCCCGCGTTTGCGAGGTAGCGCAAGGAAACAGACGAAAGAAATGGCCCCCCCCCATACACATGTACATACACACGTCCACACACGCAAATATACATACCTACACAGCTTTCCATGGTTTACCCCAGACGCTTCACATGCCTTGCTTCAATCCACTGACAGCACGTCAACCCCTGTATACCACATGACTCCAATTCACTCTATTTCTTGCCCTCCTTTCACCCTCCTGCATGTTCAGGCCCCGATCACACAGAATCTTTTTCACTCCATCTTTCCACCTCCAATTTGGTCTCCCTCTTCTCCTCGTTCCCTCCACCTCCGACACATATATCCTCTTGGTCAATCTCTCCTCACTCATTCTCTCCATGTGCCCAAACCATTTCAAAACACCCTCTTCTGCTCTCTCAACCACGCTCTTTTTATTTCCACACATCTCTCTTACCCTTACGTTACTTACTCGATCAAACCACCTCACACCACACATTGTCCTCAAACATCTCATTTCCAGCACATCCATCCTCCTGCGCACATCTCTATCCATAGCCCACGCCTCGCAACCATACAACATTGTTGGAACCACTATTCCCTCAAACATACCCATTTTTGCTTTCCGAGATAATGTTCTCGACTTCCACACATTTTTCAAGGCTCCCAAAATTTTCGCCCCCTCCCCCACCCTATGATCCACTTCCGCTTCCATGGTTCCATCCGCTGACAGATCCACTCCCAGATATCTAAAACACTTCACTTCCTCCAGTTTTTCTCCATTCAAACTCACCTCCCAATTGACTTGACCCTCACCCCTACTGTACCTAATAACCTTGCTCTTATTCACATTTACTCTCAACTTTCTTCTTCCACACACTTTACCAAACTCAGTCACCAGCTTCTGCAGTTTCTCACATGAATCAGCCACCAGCGCTGTATCATCAGCGAACAACAACTGACTCACTTCCCAAGCTCTCTCATCCCCAACAGACTTCATACTTGCCCCTCTTTCCAGGACTCTTGCATTTACCTCCCTTACAACCCCATCCATAAACAAATTAAACAACCATGGAGACATCACACACCCCTGCCGCAAACCTACATTCACTGAGAACCAATCACTTTCCTCTCTTCCTACACGTACACATGCCTTACATCCTCGATAAAAACTTTTCACTGCTTCTAACAACTTGCCTCCCACACCATATATTCTTAATACCTTCCACAGAGCATCTCTATCAACTCTATCATATGCCTTCTCCAGATCCATAAATGCTACATACAAATCCATTTGCTTTTCTAAGTATTTCTCACATACATTCTTCAAAGCAAACACCTGATCCACACATCCTCTACCACTTCTGAAACCGCACTGCTCTTCCCCAATCTGATGCTCTGTACATGCCTTCACCCTCTCAATCAATACCCTCCCATATAATTTACCAGGAATACTCAACAAACTTATACCTCTGTAATTTGAGCACTCACTCTTATCCCCTTTGCCTTTGTACAATGGCACTATGCACGCATTCCGCCAATCCTCAGGCACCTCACCATGAGTCATACATACATTAAATAACCTTACCAACCAGTCAACAATACAGTCACCCCCTTTCTTAATAAATTCCACTGCGATACCATCCAAACCTGCTGCCTTGCCGGCTTTCATCTTCCGCAAAGCTTTTACTACCTCTTCTCTGTTTACCAAATCATTTTCCCTAACCCTCTCACTTTGCACACCACCTCGACCAAAACACCCTATATCTGCCACTCTGTCATCAGACACATTCAACAAACCTTCAAAATACTCATTCCATCTCCTTCTCACATCACCGCTACTTGTTATCACCTCCCCATTTACGCCCTTCACTGAAGTTCCCATTTGCTCCCTTGTCTTACGCACCCTATTTACCTCCTTCCAGAACATCTTTTTATTCTCCCTAAAATTTACTGATAGTCTCTCACCCCAACTCTCATTTGCCCTTTTTTTCACCTCTTGCACCTTTCTCTTGACCTCCTGTCTCTTTCTTTTATACTTCTCCCACTCAATTGCATTTTTTCCCTGCAAAAATCGTCCAAATGCCTCTCTCTTCTCTTTCACTAATACTCTTACTTCTTCATCCCACCACTCACTACCCTTTCTAAACAGCCCACCTCCCACTCTTCTCATGCCACAAGCATCTTTTGCGCAATCCATCACTGATTCCCTAAATACATCCCATTCCTCCCCCACTCCCCTTACTTCCATTGTTCTCACCTTTTTCCATTCTGTACACAGTCTCTCCTGGTACTTCCCCACACAGGTCTCCTTCCCAAGCTCACTTACTCTCACCACCTTCTTCACCCCAACATTCACTCCTCTTTTCTGAAAATCCATACTAATCTTCACCTTAGCCTCCACAAGATAATGATCAGACATCCCTCCAGTTGCACCTCTCAGCACATTAACATCCAAAAGTCTCTCTTTCGCACGCCTGTCAATTAACACGTAATCCAATAACCTATGGAGAAGTAATCCATCAGAATGTAATCCAAAACTAAACAGAACGGTTCAAGCCAAAGTAATTCCAAGCACGGAATTACCATGATTAATCACTGATTGAGAAACAAGAGATTTCATAATCTCTCAACGAGTTTAAAGTCAGACAGAACACTTCCATCAAATTACCTCAAGGAATCTATGACACCCACTTACCCCTAAAAACACCCTCCACCTCTCCCCATTATTCACGGCAATCCACACAAATAAATCACTGGTAGATTAATCCCAAGTGAAGTAATTAGAATAATGCCACCAACAGCAATCCTATGCATCATGCTACCCACCAGATTAATCCCAGACCATCCCCATTTAGCCCGGTCGTGCAAACGCTCCACTGATCGTCTCTATCTGAGGCAGCTGTTGTCGTTTAATCGCATAGCGACTACACCATTTGATCTTGTAAACAATGAACTGATGCCAACATGTAACATGACAATGCCAAATGCCTTTCTGATTGTCCCAGTGTCCATATGTTGGGAATTTGGAACGAATTTATTGAAAAATGAAATAGTTTGTTAACCGGTGATGGGAGCCTGTTGCGGGCGCCTTTTGTCCAAGTTTGGAGGGAATAGGAGGAGTTTCAGGCGTATACATACACCCAAAGCCACGGTGATATGGTTCAAATTACATTAGAGAGTCAATGGCGAATGGATCATATTGCCCACGGAATCAACTTGTGTGTTCGTAATCAATTGGAAGGCGAAATTCCCTGGAGATTTTTCAGACTCGTAGCAGTGAATCAGTACGAGTTTTGGGCATTCATCTGAGCACAATAGATGTTTCAAAAACTTTTCCTATCAAACCAAACTTTTCCTTTCCAATATGTCAAACGAGGGGGTGGAGGGTTCTCGTTTGCGAATTCCTGTGCTCTCGAGTCATGTTATTGAGGGGGAAAGATGCAAGTGGTTCCTCATAGTTATGAAGAAGAGCGATTGATGATGGCTGAGGGATTTTTTGGGGTGATGTAGGAGAATTGCGTTCGAGTTAGAAAAAGTGTCTGTACTACTGTAGACTGATGGACGGTTTCATAGAGGGAGGGAGAGGAGAAGGAAGAGAGAAGAGTAGGGAGGGAGAAAAAGGGAGAAGGAAGAAGAGTAGGGAGAGAGAGAGAGAGGAGGAGGGAGGGAAGGGAGAGGAGTAGAGAGAGAGAGAGAGAGAGAGAGAGAGAGAGAGAGAGAGAGAGAGAGAGAGAGAGATGACCTACAGTTTTGCTACGAGGCAAGACTAGCGCGTATCGCTCACTGTGAGTAAAAGCACTGACAGGAATCATCATTGTTTACAATTGTCGTTCTTTTAAGAATATAAAAAATATAAAACCCAGAACTACAAAACTTAGCAGTACCTTCGATACTCTATTTACCTAATGCAACTAAAGGATCGTTTAGAATCTTTAGAATATTGGAACGTCCACTTACCTCCGGCAATGAATATTCGCTAATATACGTCTAAGATACAAATGATGAACCAAGGGGTGGTGTTTTATACACGAGACCCTTAATAGCGTTATCACCCAAGCTCGCCCGCTTAAAGAACCGATAGACAAGGACCAAACTAAGTCTATCTAAGCTTACGTAGGCCAGATGAGAAACACAGAGTACAGTGGGTTATGGTTATGTGATCCTAACTTTCAAGCTACGTAGCTTTAATCTTTTTATGATGGACGTCTAACAGGATCAGCATTATAGAACAATATTATTGATACTTATATGCTATCTGCTGACGCTTTATGTTCCATATCTCCATCTACACGTAGCCATTACATTAGAAAACCTGTAATGAAAAAGAATCATCCGTTTGTTCCTTCCCCCCAACACCTGCATAAAAGAGCGTAGTCGCTGACGCACTGAATATGATGATGCAAACACCTCCAGCGACCTACTGAGCCAGCGAAGCGTAAACTGACGCTCGAGGTTTAGCGACCAGGCGAGACTCGCCTCATAAGGATTATTTGTAACCTCGTACCGCCAGGAAGGGAGGCGTAGATTGTAAGGGAAGAGCGAGAGTATAGCGAAGGGTGTGTGGGGGGGAGATGATAATGGAAGTGCTAGGATAGCTGGGGATAAGATGGGGTTACTATGAGTAATAGGTACGAGGGCCAGGGTGTCTGGAATTGCCCATTTGTTCAGTACACAGGGGTCCTGGGTTCGAGTCTGGCTATAGGAGGTTTGGACGTTCCGTGAAAGTGCGTGTTCTGAAATGGTATCTGCTGGTTGTGTGAGCCTGATGAGGTTTGACAGGTGTAGACCCCGTTGATCACCAATGCGAGACGAAAGGTATTCGTTTACTTAGTACTCATTCCATTAGTACTCACTGCATTAGGTAAATAGAGTATCGAAGGTACTGCTAAGTTTTTGTGTTCTGGGTTTTATCATATTTTATATTCTTAAAAGAACGACAATTGTGCCGTAGCGCTCCCGCCTGGCACGCAGGAATCCTGGGTTCGAGCCTGGATGTTGGAGGTTTGTATATATAATCATACTATTCGCCATTTCCCGCATTAGCGAGGTAGCGCTAAGAACAGAGGACTGGGCCTTTGAGGGAATATCCTCACCTGGCCCCCTTCTCTGTTCCTTTTTTTGGAAAATTAAAAAAAAAACAAGAGGGGAGGATTTCCAGCCCCCCGCTCCCTTCCCTTTTAGTCGCCTTCTACGACACACAGGGAATACGTTGGAAATATTCTTTCTCCCCTATCCCCAGGGATAATATATATATATATATATATATATATATATATATATATATATATATATATATATATATATATATATGATTCCTATTTGACGTTTCCTTCCTGTGTAAGATCTAAATGGGGGAAGAGAGAGAGAGAGAGAGAGAGAGAGAGAGAGAGAGAGAGAGAGAGAGAGAGAGAGAGAGAGAGAGAGAGAGAGAGAGAGAGAGAGAGATTTGGAGCCACTTCACGAAAAGGTATCATATTATACAGAAAGTAATGCTGGATAAAGGTAATGTTAGAAAAGGCATCAGAGAATTTTTTTACACACACACACACACACACACACACACACACACCGTGGCAGAGGCAAGAAAAAAAAAAAGAATAATTAAAGAATTTTGTTGAAGGCTGAAGGGGAAAAATCTTTGAGCATGAACACACGACGCCTTTGATGTTGTCCAGATGATAATTATATATCAAGGATCGATAATACTTAACCAGGTGCAGGCGACACAGAGCAGACCCCCAGCTCTGGTGCAGGCGACACAGAGCAGACCCCCCAGCCCTCCCAGCTCTAGTGCAGGCGAAACAGAGCAGACCCCCCAGCCCTCCCAGCTCTAGTGCAGGCGACACAGAGCAGCCTCCCAGGCCCCCCAGCTCTGGTGCAGGCGACACAGAGCAGCCCTCCCAGCTCTAGTGCAGGCGACACAGAGCAGACCCCCCAGCCCTCCCAGCTCTGGTACAGGCGTCACAGAGCAGACCCCCCCAGCCCCCCCAGCTCTGGTGCAGGCGTCACAGAGCAGACCCCCCAGCCCTCCCAGCTCTGGTGCAGGCGTCACAGAGCAGACCTCCCAGCCCTCCCAGCTCTGGTGCAGGCGTCACAGAGCAGCCCCCAGCACTGGTGCAGGCGTCACAAAGCAGCCTCCCAGCTCTGGTACAGGCGTCACAGAGCAGACCCCCAGCCCTCCCAGCTCTGGTACAGGCGTCACAGAGCAGCCCCCCAGCCCTCTCAGCTCTGGTACAGGCGTCACAGAGCAGACCCCCAGCCCTCTCAGCTCTGGTGCAGGCGTCACAGAGCAGACCCCCAGCCCTCCCAGCTCTGGTGCAGGCGTCACAGAGCAGCCCCCCATCCCTCCCAGCTCTGGTACAGGCGTCACAGAGCAGACCCCCAGCCCTCCCAGCTCTGGTACAGGCGTCACAGAGCAGACCCCCAGCCCTCTCAGCTCTGGTGCAGGCGTCACAGAGCAGACCCCTCAGCCCTCCCAGCTCTGGTGCAGGCGTCACAGAGCAGCCCCCCCGGCCCCCCCAGCTCTAGTGCAGGCGACACAGAGCAGACCCCCCACCCTCCCAGCTCTGGTGCAGGCGACACAGAGCAGCCTCCCAGCCCCCCCAGCTCTGGTGCAGGCGTCACAGAGCAGCCTCCCAGCCCCCCAGCTCTAGTGCAGGCGTCACAGAGCAGACCCCCTCCCCCAGCTCTGGTGCAGGCGTCACAAAGCAGCCTCCCAGCCCTCCCAGCTCTGGTGTAGGCGTCACAGAGCAGACCCCAGCCCTCCCAGCTCTAGTGCAGGCGTCACAGAGCAGACCCCCCAGCCGTCCCAGCTCTGGTGCAGGCGTCACAGAGCAGACCCCCCCAGCCCTCCCAGCTCTGGTGCAGGCGTCACAGAGCAGACCCCCCAGCCCTCCCAGCTCTGGTGCAGGCGTCACAGAGCAGACCCCCCAGCCCTCCCAGCTCTAGTGCAGGCGTCACAGAGCAGACCCCCCAGCCCTCCCAGCTCTGGTGCAGGCGTCACAGAGCAGACCCCCCAGCCCTCCTAGCTCTGGTGCAGGCATCACAAAGCAGCCCCCCCAGCCCTCCCAGCTCTGGTGCAGGCATCACAAAGCAGCCCCCAGCCCCAGCACTAGTGCAGGCGTCACAGAGCAGCCCCCAGCCCCTTAGCTCTGGTGCAGGCGTCACAGAGCAGCCCTCCCAGCTCTGGTGCAGGCGTCACAGAGCAGCCCTCCTTCCCTCAGCTCTGGTGCAGGCGACACGGAGCAGCCCCCAGCCCCAGCACTAGTGCAGGCGTCACAGAGCAGCCCCCAGCCCCTTAGCTCTGGTGCAGGCGTCACAGAGCAGACCCCCCAGCCCTCCCAGCTCTGGTGCAGGCGTCACAGAGCAGCCCCCGGCCCTCCCAGCTCTGGTGCAGGCGTCACAGAGCAGCTCCCAGCCCCTCATCTCTGGTGCAGGCGTCACAGAGCAGCCCCCCCAGCCCTCCAAGCTCTGGTGCAGGCGTCACAGAGCAGCCCCCAGCCCCAGCTCTCTTACAGGGCGTCACAACTCATACTAGCGTAACAGACTGACCAACTCCTGTTCAGGCGTCACGAAGTCTGGTTCATCTTCCTTTGATCATAGACAAATATCTCACAAGCATTCATCTCCTACCATAATGTTTCATTACTCGTACCTTCCACGACAATGAAGACCACTTCCAAAAATCTTCGTCTGTCTAGATATTCCCGAAAAATAACGATTAATACGATCGTAGAAAAATAACGATTAATACGATCGTAGAAAAATAACGATTAATACGATCGTAGAAAAATAACGATTAATACGATCGTAGAAAAATAACGATTAATACGATCGTAGAAAAATAACGATCAAATCGATCGTAGAAAAATAACGATTAATACGATCGTAGAAAAATAACGATTAATACGGTCGTAGAAAAATAACGATCAATACGATCGTAGAAAAATAACGATTAATACGGTCGTAGAAAAATAACGATTAATACGGTCGTAGAAAAATAACGATTAATACGATCGTAGAAAAATAACGATTAATACGATCGTAGAAAAATAACGATCAATACGATCGTAGAAAAATAACGATTAATACGATCGTATCATAATCGACCCAGTTCAAATGATTCTTCACTGGTGTTATCAAATCTTGAAACGTTGTGGTGGAAGTTGTAATAATCATATTCAACGTTAATTACCTCGTCTTAATGAGTTGGAAATGACATACCTTGTTCCACGTTCTAAGCAGACCAAAGTGAAGTTCATCCCTTACCTGAACTACATTTAAACATGTCCTCCAGTCCATATATATATATATATATATATATATATATATATATATATATATATATATATATATATATATATATATATATATTATATACCAACAAAGTGCACATGAACGCGCATTTTCAACAGCCAGGATCGAACCCGGGACCCCAGTGTGACCGGCGGGAGCATTACCGCTAAGCTAAGATCGCAATCATAACTTAGCGGTAGCGCTCCCGCCTGACACGCAGGGGTCCCAGGTTCGATCCTGGCTGTTTTTTTTTTTTTTTTCTTTTTTTAATTTTCCAAAAGAAGGAACAGAGAAGAGGTCCAGGTGAGGATATTCCCTCAAAGGCCCAGTCCTCTGTTCTTAACGCTACCTCGCTATCGCGGGAAATAGCGAATAGTATGAAAAAAAAAAAAAAAAATATATATATATATATATATATATATATATATATATATATATAATTATATATATACATATACTACACGCACAGACTTTCCATTTGGATTACAAAACCATATGATACCGAAATACGTCAAACACAGTTCATGATGTGAACCTAACCATGTCATGATCAAAAACTCTCTTATACAACACTAACCTGATAAATAACTTAAGGAAATAACGATAAACTAACATACTAAAACTCCCCACACCTGAGACAGGTCCAGAAGACCCGTGATATATGTTAGAAATATGTTAGAAAACCATATTAAGTTAATGTACCTGCCCACTCTTCCATAACCCCTCCTGGTCTGTGTTTATGAATGGCAAATCCTTTACCTTGTCTGTTTTGACAGAAGGTTGTTAATTAGCCTGGCTGGAAGAAGAGGGGGAGGTGACAGTCACATCACCCCCCATCACCCCTCACTTCCTCCATCATCACCACCACTCTCATCTCTCTGGGTGAGGGGGTTTACGCCCTTGTGGTGAGGTTGAGTGAGCTCGACCCCCACGGGGCCAACTTTAGCCCCAGGACCCGTGGGGCCCCCCCAACCCCGGGCGCAAAAGCTGAATAGAATCGCCTTGCCTCAGCTTGAAGAAAAGTCCCAAAAGAGAAGCTTTAGCTTTCGACCCGTGGGGTCTCGCAAAAGCTGGACGAATTCGTCTAGCGTCAGTCAAAATAATTTTCACAGCACTTACCAGCTTCAGTTGATATACCGGCTTCAGTTGATATAATAGATAGATAAATAGATAGATAGATAGGGATACAAAAAAGAAAATAGGATAACTATAAAACATATATAGAGAGGACAGAATTTATTCCTATTTGCTTCCTTGTGTAATTGAACTTCTGTACTAATGAACTGTATTTTTCATATGTAATTTGCCTAATGACTTTCGTTTGCTTTTTGTATTTCCATTAGCTCGGGCTGCTCCTGTGACCAACTTAACTGTTCCTCGAAGCATCTAACAGAATAACTAATTGCCCATCAGGCAGTTGGGTCTCTGATTCGCTAATCACTTCAGTGAAACTCGCGAGCAAGGATTCCACACAATGATGGAAATGAAGATTGATTTGAGTATTTCTCTGTCCCCTTGAGCACGAGGGTACGACCCTTGAGCACGAGGGTACGACCCTTGAGCACGAGGGTACGACCCTTGAGCACGACGGTACGACCCATGAGCACGACGGTATGACCCATGAGCACGACGGTGCGACCCTTGAGCACGAGGGTATGATCCTTGAGCACGACGGTACGACCCATGAGCACGACGGTGCGACCCTTGAGCACGACGGTACGACCCTTGAGCACGAGGGTACGACCCTTGAGCACGACGGTGCGACCCTTGAGCACGACGGTATGATCCTTGAGCACGACGGTACGACCCTTGAGCACGACGGTATGACCCTTGAGCACGAGGGTACGACCCTTGAGCACGACGGTATGATCCTTGAGCACGACGGTACGACCCTTGAGCACGACGGTATGACCCTTGAGCACGAGGGTACGACCCTTGAGCACGATGGTACGACCCTTGAGCACGACGGTAT